>NC_092814.1:34270000-34570000 GCF_023375885.2 Dermacentor andersoni | reverse complement strand
AACGTGCAGCTGATCAGCATAGCGGCGAACTGCAGCTTTTTGGAAAAAGATCATATTCTGCAATGCACTGAGAGTGCACATGCGGGGCCAGCGCAGGTTTTCGAGAGCCGCATCTTACCAAGTCGTGTCATACAAGCTCTTACTTACCTCATCGGTTCTGAATGTTGCACCGTGGTGTCAGGAGCGTAGTTTCGCGCCATTTCTCAATCTCCAGGATGACCGCGCGTCACTCCGCCAACCATTTATGTCGCATGTGTTACACTACTTACATTGACCCAATTTGACATCTCGCGCTGTTCTTTATGTGAAATAACCGTTGCTCTTCGAGTTTTCGGCGCTATATTGCTACTAGTCGTCTCCTGTATACATGCTGAACTGAAACCTTGTGCTTTTCATTTAGTGGCGCCTTTTCAAATAACGAGGCTTTCATTTAGGTGCACAGAGGGGTGTCTAACCTTATATTTTCTGTTGGCACATTGGGATTTTTCAGCCAAGCGGTGTTTACAGAAAGGCCCCCACCTATAACTGGCTTTATTGCTGCAATATGCGAGGGTCGCTATTATAGCGCATTCACGCTGATATGATCTCGATCGGGTGAGGTGGGTCTTCACCGCAAGAATCAGGAAACGACGACGAAGCCGGTCATCGGGATGATGCAAAAAAAGTTGAAGCCTGTAAGCACTTCATTGGTACATGGTTGTGACTCTGGTCCGAATCTCGAGCGGTTCTGATTAACACGGGAGCCGGGACGGCCTTAAAAAACCCCTTGCGGTCTTGTGGTCGTCGACGTCTTCTTGGAGAGCCTGTGGAAGTATTAGTGCTTTCGTCAGGCTCTGCCGTCGACGAGCTCCTGCCCTTCGGATTTTCTTCCCTTCGTCCATCCCTTTGTGTCGGCTCGGGGAATAAAAGGGGTGCCGCTGTTTTGGAGAAGAGGGCAATTATGTCGACATGGGGACGCCCGCTTGAACGCTTCTCACACTTGGCAGGTCGATGTCCAGGCTTGCCGTAACAGCCATTTCTAGGACGAGGCAAATCATCTTGTCATGGGAACGTACGCCTGAATGTCTCTCACATTTGACAGGTTGATCATAACGCTAGCTGCTCAATCAGCGGCACTTCATAGCAAGGCAGCAGTATACGCGGACACATGTACAGTCAACCGCAACAGTTTACGGGACGCAGGATTAAATACGAAGTGTCATGCCTTAACAGTGCAGAAATTCACATTTGAAGGTTGAAACCGCATCCTGTGAACTTTTGCTGTTGACTGTACGTTACGCGCAGTCTCGGAGTCCATTTAGGCGCTTCTGCTGGCATTTCCTTCGCCAATAATTGCTCCGTCGGAGCTGATACCGTTTCGTACCTTTCAATATGGTTGCAGCAAGATCGTCGCCAAAATACGCGACAAAAGCCCTAGAATTACGCACAAGTGAAAAGCTGCGGCATGTGCAGTCGGGGAGCAAAAGGCCACGGCTTCATAAATAATAATAATAATAATAATAATAATAATAATAATAATAATAATAATAATAATAATAATCTCGACGCATTAGATTGATCGAACAGGCGCACGTAGGCTGTACCACTTGATTTCAGCCTGCATGCCTAGACTGCGAAGAAAACAAAATTATTCGTAGGATCTGTGGTTCTTCAGACTTTTGCTCGCGAGTGTACGTGATAGGCACAGACTTAAACTCGCGTTTCTGTAGTCGGTCCGGGTGATGGAAGTTTTCGCCTACTGGAGGTAAAGAACACGCAAGCACAGACGTCTTCGTTGGTGTCCTGTCTTAAGAGTAAGATCGTTCGGTGCGAAAGCATATGGGAGCAAGCAAATGGCGTCAATCTGGAATTTCAATCTTGAACGAAACTTTTGCCAGTCTGAACTTCGATATAGTCTCGATTCCCATTCGGAATTGTTTGCGTGTCCTGTCAATCGTCAGTGCGACTGCACCTTTAGAATATTTATTACAGCGAATCAAGAACACTTTCTGCTGCTTCAAGCGTTAATAGCGAAGTTGATGAAAGAATAAATGTCGTTGCTGACCTTGCATGCGGCCCCGCGTAGGAGAAACCACTTCAGGACGTTTTTACTATAAGTGGCAATAGCCATAAGATTTCCTACAAAATTTCCTACAGGGGACGCTGCAATTGTTAAGCTACTACGAGTATGCCTGTCGTACACGAACGCTCATGAATTCGCAAATTCATAAAGCCGTTTGAAACCAAGAGGACTATGGTTGCGGCAACTCCATGCACAGCCCATCATTCATACATGCATAGCTGAACCGTCTTACTTGCAGCGCCACAGTTCTCCCGAGTAGATAGAGAGAGGGATATTAGGAAGGCAGGGATGTTAACCAATCGAGAGTCCGTTTGGCTATCCTACGCGGGGGGAAGGGAGAAGGGGATGAGAAAGATTTTTTTGCTAAACTCAATGGCAATAGCGTCGTCTGTTCGGGCATGGCTCGTGTGTCGGCAAACTTGGGAAACTCTGCATCGACCATGCGCGAGAACGGGCGCACACCATTATTTTTGCCGCACCGTGGCTTCGGGCGTCGGAAACGGGGGACGCTTAGGAGCAGACTTCACTGCAACTTGCAATAACTTCTAAGAAAGAGTCGTCTGCATGAACAGTGCATATTTGCTATAAATACAGAAGTATCCCTTTGTCACACGGTGATGCTTGCATATCGGCGGTGTCGAAAGTAGCAGAGGCAAACACAGACTTACCTATTTCCTTTCCACGCATACTCCAATATTAATATTGTACTGGAAATGTTCAAGTTTGCGTCGGTGCTTACTTTATGCCTGTGCCAAAAGTCTCGATCGTGTCGTTATTGCTCCAACTTATGCTCACGCGCGCGTTGTCGCACTTTATTCATTTCGGCCTACAGCGAACTCACGCACGGCCGCTGCATCTTCGCGACGTTGTTTTGCAGATTCTCTGTAACTGCACTGTTTCAACAGGGAAGCGTGTATCTCCTTGGTTATGAGCGTTCTTTGTTTTGCTTTTTCTCTGTCTATGCATTAGCAATTAACGTGGAGTCTTCAACGGCAGCGATGTCACTCAAGTAAGCGTCCCGTGTTCGCACATGGGTGGGAGAATAGCATGCTCTGACAAGCCGAGCGTCGTACTTCGCCACTGTCGAATAACGTGCGCGTGTGAGGCCGCCGTGTATTACAAGATGAATGGCCAGTTCTGTCCGAGCTCATTGATCGGCGGCAATCTCCGCGGGCGCGGTTCCCGGTCATGCTTGCTCGCCAATGGTGGTGGCTTTTCCGGGGTACTGCAGTGACGGCCTCGCACGCCTCCTCTCCTAACCTTGCACGCTGATTAATAGAGAACCTCCGTGTGGACCGCGATGCCAGGCTTGAGAAGAGGAGCGCAGGAGTCCGTCGGGTAAGTCGTTTGTAAAGCTTAGCCGGACGCAGTCGACCCAAGATGCGACGCGCTTCATTAGTTGCTGTCCACCTTCGCAGCGGTGCACTGTTTGCACAGCAAACGAAGCAGCTGGATGAACTTGTCGTTTGTAATAACTTCTTTGTCCTGTTTTTCTCTTTCGTTTCTCGGGTATCGTCTAGTTTCTTTCTTTCTTCTTTCTTTTTTCTACTTCGTGCAGCGAACGTCTTCGGCTTCGTCTTATAGGGATGTAGTCGTGAGGAAGTCGTATATTGGGATCCGTGGGGAGCGAGCCTGGAAGCTGAGGGCCGATGTTGGCAGGAGAATGATTGTGTGCTCGGAGTTAAGCCGATTCCTTTTCTTCCTTTATGGTCTCGTGTGCCGGCTTCCAACGCTACCTGCGGTTGCGAAAATAGAAATTTTCTAAACAGCAGCTTCAACGAAAAAAAAAAAAAAAGCGTACAGCGATTCTGCACTAACTGCGGCCTCTTGCTTCTGAAGGATAATGTCGCGAATTGGTGGTGGAGGCGATATTTTCGCCGACCTTTCGTCAAGAAAGCTGATCATCTCGCATGCACGAGTATTCGGTCTGTTCAGAAGGACTTGCTTTTTTTCTCCCCCTCGAATTCGCTCACCCTGTTCGGATTACGAGCCGATTTGGCTTATTTTCCCTTCATAAGCAACGCATTAGCAAATGGCGAAGCTCCCGTCGGCAAACTGTAGGACACTCGCGTCTGACCGCGCTCCCTTTGAGTTTGCCGGAGTGAATTTCGCCAGGCTTTTGTATCGTGCCACGATCATAACTTCGAAGGATTTGGGCGCATGTGTCGCGCGCGCAGTCCGTGTTCGTGTAGCACTCGTAACGCTGCAGGCGAGTGCCGCAGCATTAACGCCAGCTCTGCACAGCCTCCAGTGGCCACACTCACGCTGTGCCATCACGTGCCCGGAAAGCTGCAACAGTTAGCGCTGCGTTGCGAGCCTATAGTGATTCAGTCTGCACGTCTTTTCGCCGCGTGCAGTAATGGCGAACGCAGTATTGGCAAGCGGTCGAGTAATTCCCCCGTTGATTTTGCTCGATGCCGCTATTCCGCGCGTCGTTCGCAGATGCATTCCTGTCGAGCGAGGAGTAAGAAGACGCTTAAGTGGCCTTGAGGTAGGCGTTGTAAATCCGAAGGCGATAGCGAAGAATGCATTACGCACTGCCTAAGTTAGCGAGGGTCGTGACCTGTGCACGCAATTTTCGCGGCCATTCCTATCTAGGTCGTTGTGCTCGCCAACATCGCTACATTCGGCTTTCGTATGAAGTGCGTGGACGCTTCGCTATACCAGGCCGATGGACCGGATTGGATTGCTATAGAGGGTTCGGAAGTTTGCTGTATATATTTATTTATAGGGATAATAATTAAACGTCTACGCCCAGGACCGTGCCAACGTGAATTCGAATATGGCCAGGTTGGCTCGTGGAACGATCGCAGGTGGTACAGCGCTCGGGGACTGGGTTGTTGTTGCTACTGAAGTAACGATAAAAAGTTTCCGCCCCGCCAGGAAGGACCCGTCCAAAGGGCTCTCGTTTTGGCCATACCAACCCTCGGTTCCAGCTTTGCCAAAATCGTGCGCCGTCGCGCACCGAGCTGCCGGCGGCGACATTCGTCGATCGCACGTCGCTCGCGCGGCTGACCGGGAAATTGAGTTTTGCCCCGCCGCGGCTCCGCTCGAGCGTTTCCCAGCGCGGTGGCGAAATTTGGTGCGTCGTGCATTTTTGGCCGCTCTTGGCGGAGGCGGGGCTGGAAGCGCGCTTATTGGGTTTGCAGGGCGAGCGCCGACTTGCAGGGTGGCCGTTGTCACTGCGCCGCCAATGCAACAGCGGGGGCGAGCGATAGCGCCGAATAAATATTAATAGGGCTGGCACTGCGCCGCGAGGAAAACACGACCCGAGGCGAATAGGCATTGACTGGCCCCGGCTTGAGTCTCACCTGCGGCTACTTTTGAGGAGGGCGTGACTGGCTGCATGCTTGCTGCTGCTGTCGCTGTCACTGTTTTGGCAGCGCTAGATACTAGCAACGATTCGTCCTATTATTATTATTATTATTATTATTATTATTATTATTATTATTATTATTATTATTATTTCTGTGTTGGTGCTTTCTTTTCCCGTGTAATTCGATTGCGTGCCCTTTTACCGCGGGCCCGCCGGCGCTAGAATAGACGGAAGCGCTGCACTGCGACGTATTCCCCTATTTCTCCTCCCCCGCCAGGAAGCCGCTGAAATGCGCACCGAGTGTCCCGCCATCCTTTTCGCTGTCGAGCTGCGCCTACGTCCCTGCCCGTCTCCTTCTTTTGCTTCCCGCTTGCACGGAGGGTTCCAGCGAGGTCCTCGACAGCCCTCGAGTGGTTGCGACGTCCTGGTGAAGGCTGCTTCTCCTCCCTGCGAACGGGCGTCTCTTAAATATTGAGCTTGTAGGAAGCTGCTGCTTTTCATCGGCTAAGTGCAGTCTCAGAATGAAAAGCTGGGGTGGAAAGCCCGCGTACTCATTTTCGAGAGGAACGGAAGATTGTATTACGTGCTTGTTGGTGGGCACCTTCTGCCGGCTCGCTTACAGCTCAGAAGAAGACTGCGCCTAATATATAGAGGCGAAAGCCACGTCATTAGAGCACCCGCTTTGTTACCTCTCCTGGGAAGCGCGATTTCTTTGGTTCGGGATATTTGATTTCGCGGTCGTTTTTCCGAGTTAAGTTATGCCTCTGCGCTTAATTTTTGCCTTCTTATAGTAGAGGTATGATATAATAAGGCGAAAAAAAAAGTATACTTTGTCCATGGCGTGCGGAAACGTGAAACTCTGGCCCCTGTTAGTTTTTCTCGCAGCTATTAGTGACTGTTTTGTCTATCTATAGCGCACACCAATACAAAAACGATCAGCTAAACGTCCAGACGCCGCACTTTCATTCTGGCTGAGTGTGCGCTTCACTGGCGGTCGTTTCTGTGGCCCTTTCAGCGTGGTGCTGCGTACACGACATGGCGTATGTTTCGCCACATGATGAGGCACTCATTGTGGTAATTTCGTTTCGGGCGCTTGGTCTGGTTTCTCCCGAATGTGGCGACGCTGATGACGGCGTTGCGCGCCATATATATTATTCTGCGTAATTGGTTGAACTTTAGGGGGTGATAAAGCACTTCCCGTTATGCTCCGCCCACGAAGGCGGCAAGAGTGTCTGGCCGCCTGCCGGTCCGGTCATTTGTGCGGGCGCCGGAGCGTTACCTGCAGGCCTGGGCAGCGCGCGCTGGAGTTCTTTGGCTTTTTGCAAGATCTAGGAATACATGTTTTCTGGCGGCCTGTCTGATCGTGTGCCTCGGCGACTGCTTTCGCAGCCGCCAGCCCAGAGTCGTCGAATTCGCTGCTGGCTGTAGTACTTTAACCCCCCACCCGGAAACCGCGGAGCTCCAAATCGTCGTTAGGATACTCGATGGCACGCCGTCAGTTCATTCATCGCCCCGGCGCGTTTTTCGCGCCTGTTTGTCATGCGCAATACCTTTTGCTGAGCGGTGATCCGAGGAGGGTTGCTCGTTTTGTCAAAAACTCGCTCGATTGTTTCTACGCGTCCTGAACAAGTTGAAAGGGTCACGAAGGTTCTGTAACATTTCCTCGCACCTCTTAGCTATAGGAATGCCTGCATAAGTAGCCCATGGCGTTGCGCAGGGTCGCAGGATCAAATTCCGGCCGCGAAAAAATGGGCTCGACATTAGAAACGTTCGTGTACTTGGATTTAGGTGCTCGAGTTAAAGTACCTCAGATAATCAAATTTAATTCAGAATCCACCACTACGACATGTCTCATAATCAGAACGTGGTTTGGCACCTAAAATGCCCAGAATTCTACTTTACTTATAGAAATGACCTGCGCACTCGATGAGGCACCATTGGACGGGACATGCGAAAAGACTGAACGTTTTCGTAGTCTGCACAAAGCTTGACATTCAGGCTCGCAACCTGCAATATATACGCGAACAAACCGCTGTTGTATTGTTTCATTGGCTGCAGACGCAAGCCTAAGAAATCGTCTTTATCGAGAAACCCGTGTCCCGTTTAAATTTTCGTTGTCGACTTTACGTAATCGTGGACCTCCGTTTTTCCAAGCCTTCTGTGAGCACCCATGGTGGCCCCTCTGCGGTACGCATTCGCAAGCGACACGCCTTGGTTGTCTTCATAAGCCATCCTCTTGCGGCTCTAAGGTTGTCGCGAACCCTGGCGGTTTTGACAGTGCAGCGGAGTCGGTTAAGTCGGACGTTTTAACTCCTTTATTTGACCACAAACTGCGGAACACAATTGCGAGACCCTTCTGAGCTAGTCGCATTTAGTTCTCTGATCGCCTTCTGTGAACAGGAATAGCATTACCATTTGCGCTGCTAGTAGCTCCTTTCGCTTATTTTCTCGCATTAATCGCGTCCTGTAGGCGGCACCGCCACGAGTACTTTTCCGGTTGAGTCGACCGTATTCTAATGCGGTCCCTGTATCCTGCGGAAGGACGGCCGACAAACAGCTACATATGATGATGTGACATAGCTTTTGTTCAGGAACCACTCTTGTATATCCGCACTTGCCGTGTCAAGTAGTCAATTAAAACAAAACAAATTACACAAATGTGCCCGAAATTTAAGGGGGCGACCATCACGGGGAGCCACGCCGTGCACTTCATCATATATGCGCACTCGCTCGTTTTCTAGGAAAATATCAGCGACGGTTCGCTGTTGCCCATCACAGTTTTCAGTATGAAACTCCTTGACTCACGTAAAGTGATCAGCATCGCGACATCCTTAAATAATAGTAATTGACAGCGGTAGTCATTAGTTCTCCGTTGATGGGATATGCGGGTAACGATGCGGGTAATTAACTTCGCCCGGGGAACCACCGTATTCCTCGGGACCTTTTTTAAAATTATATTTGGCCTAACTACCTTCAGTATATTTAATGTAATCAAGGGTACTACTTCGGTGCGGCGACTGCAAAGTTGGCGCATGCAATTTCGAGCGCTCTCTCGAATGCAACAAAGCAGCACCGGACCAGGCCAATGTGGCGCTATGCTAAGCCACTTTGCTCCCAATTCCTTCTTAGTTCTCTCTTTCTCCCTATTCAACACTTTAGATGAAAGATCGTCAGAAGTTGTAATCATCTGCCCAGCCTGTGTATACGCTGGGAGGCCTGCGGTTTCCAAATAGTCGTCCTGGCCGACAGCATTTGTGTGGCCGAAGATACCCGCATCGATCAAGACGTTATACAAAGTGGATCCGACTAGATCTGCCGCACAGTCAAGTAAACGGTTGTGCGTCGACCGGCGATAGACGTTCATTTCCCACGTGTAACTTTATAGGAAAAGAGGGGGGAAATAGCAAGAAAGTGAACGAAGCGAGCAGATGACGGTAGATTGCGGGCGCAGTAGCGCGTTAGACTGCCGACCGGAGCCCCCTCCATTACAATCTATTTCCCTCCCCTGCGGCCGAGATGCGACTGTATATGTCAGGGATCCAGAAGAGCGTTTTCTTGGCTCCGTGGCTGTGCTGTCCCTGAAAAATGCGTTCCAGTCGCGCGAGAGACACGCACGCATGCAGGCCAGCCTGATAGATGGCACGCCGGGCCCGTTTCGGTTCGCTTCGTTCAGCGAGGGCGGTGCGTGATGGACGCGAGCCTGCCGGCGTTGTGGTGTTGCGTCGCAGCCCGCTTTATTTTCTCATCGTCGTTCGCGATCATCGCGTGCTTTCCTCGCTGCGCATTTGTCCGCGCGGCCTCCTTCCGCGCAACTGCGTGCGAGGCAGCTCGCCGCCGTAATTGCACGTCACGACGTCGGTCCGTTAGTCTGCGGGACGAGAGCACCGCTAGTGTCCAAGTCGGACCTACATTGTAATTTTCGAGAATCTGTGCGGGAGCCGCATTTGTGGGCGCGCGTACACCGAAAGAGGAACATGGCCCCAACGGACGACGCCACTTCCCGCTGTCAGCACCGGCGTGGCCCGCGCTGTCCCCTCCTTCGCGTACGACGCGCTGCGCCTCGGACGCTGTGCAATGGAAGCCTCGTGGAGGAAAGTCCCGACACTGGATGGACGACTGACCCGCCTTGCCGCGGCTGGCGGCTTCGATTCCAAGCCTGACATTTGCCGCTCGGTTTCTGTCTGGTCCTGCTGTGTATACGGCGCAGAGATGGCTAAACGAATGCAGCTATATATATATATATATATATTGCATCGCTGTGACACCGGTGTTGTGTGAGCTCGACATAGATGTCAAGCATGCCGTACATATATTGCAAAGAGCACTAAACAGGTTTTGCAGTGGAAGTGACGTTGAGGCACGACCCACGCAATGTCCAGAGGGACAGGCGCACACGCAGGCTCTGTAGAATGCAGCGTTTTTGGAATAGTTGCAGCCGCGTTTACCCTGCGCGAATTGGAACGATGCTCAATCCGAAGACTTGTCGTGGCGATGCTTGCACCATGTGCGCTGCCCGTCGGGATGCGACGGGCATGGTGCCGCTAGCAGTAGACATGACCAGTTGCCATTGCGAAGATGGCGCAATAGAGACGATATATAGACACAGGGCTGGAGAAGGGCAGGCGCTGATGGTAATTGCCTTGAAAGGCCCTGAAACCTCCGACTGCCACATTCTCCGCTGTTTTTCGTCGCTTTTGGTAAATCTTGGCGATATTCTGCATCCGCTTAACGTGCCTGTTTTGCCCGCGGTTTCTATGACAAGAAGGCCGCTTCTTTTTTCAAATTTGCCTTTACGCGCACACTGGGTGTTGTGACGCCGGGTGTGCGGCGATTGTTGCTTCTCGCGTGAATCTCCGGAAATCGCTTTGACCGAGAGCTTTGGCCTTGATTACACGTTCCGCGCGCGATGCCGCAGACTACTTCGTCCTTTCTTCCGCAGCGCTCTCCGCAGTTTTAATTTGCAGATATACGGGCCTGCCGTACGTCTTCTCCTGCATACCTGAGCTCACGCAGTTTGAGCTTTTCGCAAGGAGAAAAGAAGAATCGAGAAGGGCGCCCCGCACCGCGCTTGCATCGTACTACATCGAAGGAAAGAATTTCTCTCTTGGCGCGCGAGCCTTCTTGATCCGCGCATGACTGCCTAATTGCACCCGGGTGGCTTCGGCATGCAAGCCCGGCTGAGCGCCGCCTGAATGTGGGATGAGCGGCCGGTCACGGGCGAAAGTGGCCGGCGCCCGGACAACGTCGAGCGACCCGCGGTCCGGCACGGCTGGATTAATCGAGGAAATGGCGGCGCCCTATTGCTCATTAAGGCCTGACGCCGATGGCTCATGAATAAGCCATGAGCCGAGTGTCCGCTGCGCGCCGATTCCCTCGGCGGCCGACGCGGTTTCGCTTGCCTCGTCGAGCGACGGCATGCACGCCTTGTGCTGCGCCTCCGGTGTCCCCTGGAGGGTCGAAGGACCGTCCCCGAGTCTTCTATCGGGTGACGTGCGCGGAACTTGTGGGCTTCGCCTCGCAGGCGTCGCCAATTCAAAGAGGTTAAACTAGCCCGCTACAGGTGTCGCGCTAGTTTAATTTTTTTTTATTTACCAACTAGGCCAGGCATCTACGCTTCTGGACGTCGTCATCATATCACAGGAGCTGCCGATCAACGAGGCGCAATCCAGTACGGGCCCATCGCAATCGACAGCTGTGTTGCGGAGGTAAATGCGTGGCCGCGTCGCCCACGAAAAGAAACAAGAGACAAAAAAGGAAAGAAAACGAACTACGTGTAAGAGTGCACAAAAACAAAACAACCGAAAACACTACGCGTCCAACTTTCCACAATGACGTGTGGAGCCGCGTCCTCGGGAGTTGGTCCATTTTATAGAAGACATTCTCCAACGAATGTTAGACAGGCCTTCTCGAGAGACGACATCGCGCCAAAGCATTCCCGCCTTAAAAGGAAGGTTTAGCTCGGGTATTCCTATCTAAATACATGTAAAAGGAGAATTCGTGTTTCTCGACAACCACTCCACCAAACTTGATGAAGGTTTGTTGCATTTAAAAGAAGAACTTAGTCTAGTGACAGTTCGTTTCGGATTATTTATTTAGGTCGTAAATTTTTTAATAAATATTGGCAAGAATCGCAAGTTTTCAGAAAACGAAACTATGAAGTTTACAACTCTGTAACTCAGCAATGAACAATGGTATTACAATTATGTGAATTGCATCTAATAGTACATATAAAGCGGGCAAAATTGATGTTACACATGAATCTCAAAACAATTACTAATATGAAAATACAGATTTTGCAGAACCCTTGTACACAACGTAAAAAGTTCACGTAATACATAAATTGACATACTGAATTTGTGCGCTTTGAATGATCTAATGAACGCCGTTTACAGAATCGCGATATCTGTTCTTCATGGAGAGCTTTTAATTTGTAAACCTCGTGCTTCTAGTTTTTTCGAACTTTCGAATTCTGAAAATGTTTTCAAAAAAATTCAGGCCCTAAATCGAAAATCCTCTTCCAACAGTCAGTATAATTTAAAATTATCTCTCTATGCAACAAATTTCATTGAAATCGGTTCAGGCGTTATCTCGGAAAAAGCGTTTTTGCGTTTTACATGTATTTGAATAGGCCACGTCGGAGTTGGGCCCGAGCTAAAGCTTTCTCTTAACCTCTCTCTCTCTCTCTCTCGCAGAGAGCGAGAGAGAGAGAGATTTAATAATACAAAGCCACAGAAAGGACATGAGTCAAACAGCCAAAAAAAAAAAAATTGAAGGTGGTCTACAAGAGGATATCCAGGCCATACGAAAAACAGGCCGATCACATGAGTGGAATAACGATACGGTATCAAGCTGTGTGCCATCCATAATATCGGAAACAAAAAGTAATCTATAGACAGTGAAAGTTTAGAAGAAAAAAGAAATATGGAGAGAGAAAAAAAATTTGAGTTGTGCGACGCGCAAGCAATAGCACCAAGCAGGCTGCTGGCCATGTCTTCCGGGTGTAACCCATGCTTGAGCAGGAACGCTGGAGAGTACAGCTCTACCTGGTAGACTTGGCTTTCGCACTTACTGAGAGTGTGCACAGAGCTCGCAAAAACGTCGCCTCCCATTCTCAGTTACATGAAGAATTCGGCATTCTGGGTGGACGACCTTATACGTTCCACGAGACAAGGCTGCAACCTCAAGGCAGCAGCAGAATCGCTCTACCCTTGTCTGATACTCTGCTGACCTGGATGTCGCGCTCATACAACCGTGCTTCACATCCCCTTTTGGCGGAGGACGAAAAGTGCATGAGCCTTCATATAAAACATACTTTTTCAAGCTAATCGGTTGCTGCCTTTCCGCGTTCTTTTTTAATGCCATTAGCTTTGTTGGTGTTCTTCACGCACTTTTTGGGACTGACTTAGCATGGCGCTCTTTGGCCACACCTGGCCCTTGCGCCATTAAACATCAAATATTCATTCATTCTGGGACTGACTATTCATATATAAACTATTTTACCGCCAACTTGCGGGTCACTGGGTATGTGCCACTAGGTGTCTGACTCCCTTCAATGAATCTTTGAGGCCAACTTGGGTAACTGAGCACGTGGTACTTCGTAAGTGGCGTACTTTAGTGACAACGACCGTTCAAAATTTCTCCAGTGCTCGGCGGAATCGAATCCGCACGACGCGTGGACGTGCAGTGTTCGGAAGCGTAAGAGAGAGGAATTTGGCTGCGTACACATTTCGGCATTGGCAGTATGCCGTGTCAAAATATTGCTTCAATGCTATTCGCATTAACATCGACATTCACAGGTTCTGCCGAATTTTTTTTTCCTTGAGTCTTTGGTGGGCTCGCGACTTAAGTGTTAACGCATTTATATAAAGGATAGATTGCAGTTTTCCTTTTGTCGTCACATCGTGGTCAGAAGCCGAACCTATGACGCCGGGTTTGATTGCAAGAAGCCTCTGGCTTCCGTGTGCTTGTTAAATGCTCTTCGAGGAACGGTCGTTGCTTGCAGTCTAGTCGAAAGCAACTTCGTCGACTGTGGCTGCAGTGTCAGATCGTGTGAGCGCTCTCGCTAGCCAGTGCGACAAGCGAACGACAAAAGAAGCGCGGATATCGTGACACAACGGACGACCACGCGATTTCTGCGGCGGGGACGGCTTGGTGGGAATGTGCGTGTGTGTGTGCGTGCGTGTGCGTGCGTGTGCGTGTGTGTGCGTGTGTGTGCGTGTGTGTGTGTGTGTGTGTGCGTGTGCGTGTGCGCGTGTGTGCGCCTGTGTGTGCGCGCGTGTGTGCGCGTGTGTGCGTGTGTGTGTGCGCGTGTGTGTGCGCGTGTGTGTGCGCGTGTGTGTGCGCGTGTGTGTGCGCGTGTGTGTGTGCGTGTGTGTGTGCGTGTGTGTGTGCGTGTGTGTGTGCGTGTGTGTGTGCGTGTGTGTGCGCGCGTGTGTGTGCGCGCGTGTGCGCGCGTGTGCGCGCGCGCCAGCGGGAGCACACCCGCGTAGCGTTAGCACCATGCGCGCATTCCGCTGTCTTCTTTCGCTCTCCGCGCTTACCCAGGCTGTGCTGACGGACAGGTCGGGGAGGAAAAGGCAACTTAACGGCCGTGCACCCCCGCGCCGCCCTAGTCGTTAAAACCCGGATGGTCCCCGCTGGTCCGCTGGCATCGTTGCGGTCGCGTGTACTTTCTCCCTCGCCAGAACGTCTCCATTCCGTTTCCTCGTGCCGATGACAGTTCCCCGAGCCACGTTCCATTAACGGCTATCTGTGCGGTAATGGACTACGACAGGCTGTGCGTGCCGAGAAAGAACGCGAGGCTTGTGCCGCGCGTATACACGCGGGCTTTCCTCCGCGCGTCAAAGGCAGGAAAGTGCGCGCGGGTCCAGTAGCGAAAACGGAGACGGCTGATGCTGCCATCTCTCCTGCGCCACGCTGCTGAGCGCGCGCTTTTCTTCCGCTTCCCATCTGCGGCTGCGCGGCATCCGGTGTCGCACCCTTTTCGGATCGCTCGACGGTGCCACCACGCTCTACGGGGCGAAGCTGCTGTCAGCTGCATGCGTAATTTCTGTTTGCACCGCACTTTGCTGGCGATCATACATTGAGAAAGCAAGAGGGCACCGCGTTTTTTGACGCATCCACCTCACCCACGCTCTGTCGTGCTCCGGAAGCGCATCAGGCATTGATCCGGGCCGCCCTTGTGTTCGCGTCATTGCCTCCTTTTTGGGTAGTCGCTGCAAGTCGCGGAATAAAAATTAATAATGACTAGCTAAGAGCGAAAACGACGGCGCGGGAAAGAAAAAAAAGAATGCGAGTATTCACCGGTGGTATCTGTGCACTGTGTTGTACCTACGGGCAGCAGCTTACGGGGATGGCCCCTCTGTTGTGGCGGGCGGCTTTTTCTATTTTTTGTCGAAACGCATGTCGGCCTGCTCGCCGTGACGCGGTCGGCGGCCTACATTGGGCGCGCATCCGGTTTGCGTGCTCGGCCACTTCGGAGGCGCGACGTCCGAAACTCGGACACGCCGCACGCTTTCACTCTGTGGAGGATGGGGCTCGCATGCGTGTGTGACGCGTCGCCGTGGCTTTGCGCTTTTTTGTGCACGCTGCTCTGTGGACGTTCACGGAAATAGAGGAAACGCGCGGCCGAGGTAACGTTTAGACGCCACTCCGTCTGTTTCGCAAAGCACCACCACCGCAGCGGAGGCGCGGTGGTGGTTTACTATTTCTGGCGCAAATGAACCGACAGACCACCTTCCATTCGTTTGCACTAGAGGCGTGACGGAGCCTTTGGGCCGCGATGGGGTGTTCTATCGATAGCTGATCCAAGCATCTTTAGGCGTTTCCTTTCGCTTGCGCTAGTTTACGTCATGTCAGTAGTCTGAATGCCTAGAATTTCCTTTTGCGTTATGAATTTTGATCCCTTCGTTGCGCATTTCTTAAGCCTCGGCAGTTATATAACACCGGGCCTTCGTGATTTAGGCTTCGAGCCTTCGGTGGAGCTGTCAAAGCAGCAAAAAGAAAGCTGTCGATACCTGGTCCGTTTGTACATATCTGTTACTGGTATAGTGGCATTACAAGATATCTCGTTGGGATCATTTGGCTCTGTAAAGCATAAAAAAAAGCTTCAACTCTCTCATTCAAAGGGGTGTCTCCTTTTTTTTCCTTTCCTTTCTTTCTATCTTTCTTTCTTTCTTTCTTTCTTTCTCTTTTTTTCTGGTGCGACCGCAATGCAATCTTCGCGCAGCTGCAGGAAACTTCGGAAATAATGGAGGCACTGAGGGGAAAGTTGTTCAGGAAGGAACAAATTATCGGGAGATCACTGCCGTCTGTCCTTTCGCTACGGCTTTGAACCGATGAAAAACTCCTTGTCGCTTTCGGGACAGTCCGTTCGAAGAACACGCAGCTGCTGAACCAGTTGGACGACCAGCCTCTGTCGGAAGAAGGAATTGTGAAACATCGAGGCGACTTAACATCGCATCAAAAGGCCATGCAAGCTCTACTGCGCTTCTTCAGATCGACCGGCCTGTGTGAACGCCTGTGATTGGAATGCCTTTTCTGTTCCGTTTTTCTTTTTCTTCTTTCTTTTCTTTCATTTAACTTTTTTTTCTTACTTCTTATTTTTTCTTCTTCCTTTTTTTCCCTCTCGTACTTGTCGTCTTTACAACCGTCTTTACACCAAACAGGGAAGCACAAACGCCAAATTATTTACTATATATATGCATCCTTGGTGCTAGCTGGATGTGCGCGCTAACGAAGCCTGAATATGTGTAACGTTGTAAATAAGCGCAAATAAAATGACCAGTAAAACATCGCTCAATGTTGCGCAGGGAGTCGTGCGGGCTTCCTTTCGTGGTACTGTATGGAATATGACAGGTTGGAAAGCACTTCTGCACTCGAATTATGAAATGGGCAACTCTGTGGTCATCTTCTAATCTGGCCTTCGTCTCGCTCCTGCAAGCGATGCCAGACACCTCGATGTTCAGCTGTTCAAACTTGAGTACAGTACACTTCGGGCATTGGCTGCATGACGAGTGCTAAGGTACAGGGAAATGTTAGTTCCGTTCGCAAACGCGCAGTTCCACGCAGCTCCAATCATCATTGTGAGACAGTAAAGCGTGGTACAGGCGAAAATAAGCGGATAATATGTGTAACGATTCAGTCGTGTGTGTTTTGTTTTATTTAATTTCAAGAACGTTCTCTGCGGAAGGCTTGCATATGCCTCGCTCGAGTGTTCGCGCATACGAGTTCTTAGCATTCAAGAAAAAGACTGATTACAAGCTGTATACAAAGGCGGCACGGGAATCTCTGAGCTGAGGCCGCTTACCGAAAATCATGACGCAGATAACATAAGAGTTAGTGACATATATTGCTATAGGTTCTTAGTAACGAACAGCTAGTAACGGTAAGGGTAGTTAAAGTAACGAAGCCGGCGAGCTCGTTGTGTATTACAAGGATTGACTTCACTCAATCTCGTAGCATGTAATAATGCGCTGCAGTTTTTAATGCATGGCCCATTGAGCGAAAAAGCCGGCGTCTGTCGTCTGGAACAGCAAAACGGCACCCAATTTCCCATTGGCTGCGACGCCACGTCATGTGCGCGCCTCTACGGAGCAGAGAGGGCGAGAGGGCACACCTTCTGCCGTGCCAGGTGTTGCGTGAGGGCATCGTCGCGACGCCACGTCATCCTCGCTCTCGGAGGCCTGCATTATACGCCCGCTCGTTGCCTGCGCAAGCTCTCGGCTGCGTTCTAACTTCGCCTCGGCAGTCGCTGTAAAGAAATTAATGTATAAAAAGAATTCGAAATGAAAAACGTTGGCGGCCGGTAGTGAATTTCTAACCTACGACCCCGCACTCAGAAGCCGAGTGTCTTGCCCTCTGGGCTGAGCCAAGCGTCTCAACGCGCTCGCTTACGCGCGCGTTCGCAACTCAAGACCGCTCATCAGCATTCACATGACATAATGCTTTCGCATTCACAACTCATAGGAAGTGCTTAGGTGTCCTCCGGTATTGTTATTTTCTTTTTCTTACCATGATAACTGAAGTGCGCGTGCCCATACGAAAACGGCTGTTGCAATACGCTCACCATATACGTCATCGCAGCAATTAGCAGCTTAGCAATGTCTCAGCATCGCGGGACGATGCGGGTACGGCGTATCACTTTTTATATAGCTGTCCCTCCGAAACGAATGGAAAACGATGCATAAGTATTTCGTACAAGTAACCGAATGTTGTGTATTGTATTCATCGAACAAGTTTTCTACGGCTGTTTTAGGGAAAGCGACACGAGACTTTTAACTAGCATCATCGAAGCAATGGAATCAGCAACACTTGAAGAGTTCCATCTTGAGGAATAACAAATCGCACGTAGGCTTGGCCGAGTAGTTGCGTTTACTGTATGGGTATCAGCATCAATCGTGGGAGTCTAGCGCTATCGAAAGGTTTTTATGAAGTGACTAACAAATGTAGCAAGCAAACGACGAAGTTGCTACCTTTTTACCAACCTTCTGAGACTGCATCGTGCGATGGTGAATGTAGCACCGCCGCGACACATCATGAGTTCGCGGGGGAACGTGCAGAGAGCGCCGTCGAGTGCGCACCTGTGGCGGCTTTAGGAGAGAGCGGAGCGGGACCCGGCCCGCGCCAGGCCGCTCGCGTCCGCCGGCCCGAATCAATATAGCACCCGGAAGAAAGTTTGCGCCGCATTCATTGTACTGTGACAGCGTTCGGTCGCCGCTACGTCGCCTTTCGGCGTGGCCTTCCTTCCGCGCTTGTGGCGCACACCGCAGCTGATGGCCCGTGTCACGCCTCTTTCGCGCTGCTCCTCCGGCCTTTGCCGCGAGCCGAAGCATTGAACAGCCTGGAGCGGTTCACCTCACTGGAATATGGTGAGCAGGGATGGAGACAGCCGGAACCCTTAGCGGCTCGCGCAGAGAATGGAATGCAGAGCTGCAACGTCGGCTGTTGGGTTCGAGAACCCTTCTGCGTGTGCGTACGGGTTTATTTCCCGCAATATTCAATTTTGCCTTGAGAACTCGCATGTGATCAAAGTAGAACGAGAAGATAGAACCTTTACTAACGCTAGCCTAGAAGCCTACCGTTCTACAGTGCGCGCGCTACGGCTTCACGCTGTGCCTAAGAAAGGAGCCCCAAGTTCGTTCATCCCATGTTAAGTACACCCGCCGTGGTTGCTCAGTGGCTATGATGTTGGGCTGCTGAGCACACGGAGGTCGTGGGACCGAATCCCGGCCACGGCGGCCGCATTTCGATGGGGGCGAAATGCGAAAACACCCGTGTGCTTATATTTAGGTGCACGTTAAAGAACCCCAGGTGGTCGAAATTTCCGGAGTCCTCCACTACGGCGTGCCTCATAATCAGAAAGTGGTTTTGGCACGTAAAACCCCATAATTTAATTTTTTTAATGTTAAGTACAACGATGAGATACGGCAGTCATTTTTAGGTTGACTATGTAAAGGTAGCGAACGTTTTTGTACAGTAATTCTTCTACCAAGTCAGAGCCCACACAGTGCATCAGCAACGGATGCGACCAAAACTCTTGTTTGACTATATTTGTGACTGGTGCCAGTCTTTCAGGTTCTGTATTCTACTCCTGTAGTGATCGTTTTATCGCATGAGGACAACGTCGAGAAGCTGGATCCGCAATCCTGCTGCCGCTACACTTTCGCGTGCTGCAGCGTGCGATTTGGGTTTGACGCTGGGAACGACTTGATGAACTTTCCAGCAGTCGTTTCCATGGGCGCGACTATTTTCCATGCAAATTGTTCCAAGTTTCAGCGGCTACACGCAAGAAATAAGACCTTGCTTCACTCGTCTACTTTCGGCAATGTTGGCCACATTTCAATCAGCAATTTCCTCTCCGTGCCCCGCTGTTTTCTTTCCCTGCCACGGCGGTGTCTTTGCGCGGTCAATTTAATGAGGCGACGCTATAGCTGGGAGGAGGCCTAACGGGAATTTGAGCGCGTGCGCTTTTCGCGTGGCCGATTTCCTGCGCTTTTCTCGCGCCACGCGAGCTTCGTCCCCTGGCCGTTCGCGGGCTCGCTTTTCTTCCATCCTGCCGTAGGAAAGCACCATTCGGGGGGAAGTATTGTCTTTCGAAACGTGTGTGCGTGTGCGTGTGTGTGTGCGTGTGTGTGTGTGTGTGTGTGTGTGTGTGTGTGTGTGTGTGTGTGTGTGTGTGTGTGTGCGTGTGCGTGCGCGCGCGCTGCCTTCAAAAGCTGGTTGCAGTAACGGGGCTTTGTTTGCCGAGCGCTTAATAGAAACCGTCTTCCGTGGGGGTGGTGGGGCGAGGTGATGTCTGTATACTGCTGCCTTTATTGATTCACTTTGCGGCCTTTCTGCTTCTGCCGGGCCCCCTCCCCGCGCTTTTCGTTTTTCGTTCAAATTGAGCCGTGCCCTTGGGTTTTTCGTCGCTAGTCTTTTATGTCCCGCAATCTCTATTGTCGCCCAGCCGGCTGTCAGTGTTAGCGCTCCATCGTTGTGTGTGCTCGGAGGCACTTTTTGGCACATCCCCTAGGCTGCGGTCGAGCTCAGTGCGGGCAATAATGGCAGCGTTAACTCACTTTGTGTCTATACATGTATCAAAAATCTAGGTTCTGTGGCGCAGCAGCACTGGGTGAAGACGCTGGCCTTTGCAAATGTCTCGCACGTCTCTACGTGACGTCGTTGTTGTTCGTGAGCCCTATATGTATCAGTCATTTCTTTTTCAGCTTCTTTAATACCGTTCAGGCTCCGCTAATCGGGATAAACTGATTCGCTGACGTGCACGGCCTTGCTGCCCAGCTGTCTCATGCACGTTATCTTCCAGTTTGCACAGCTCCAATAGTGACCTGCTGTCAGTACGGGATGGTTCGGAAAAAATTCGCGTCGCTCGACTGCATTGTTGGTGGGCTCCAGATTGTTCGGCGATCGGGGCTATGGAACGGGGCAACGTAATCAGATTGGCTTGGGCGAGCTGACTTGATTTGACAACCCAGCGTGGTGCAAGCCCGCGGAAAAGGCTTGGATTCTACGGGAAACCGAGCTTCTCCACCTCCTCCTTCCAAGAACGCTGGATGGGCCGTGTAACGGCGTCCTTGTTTCTTTTTGCGGTTTCGAATAAAATGCGGCGTGTTTATTCCTTGCCACTTTGCGGCCTTTTCACTGCTATCCCATTTCCTCTCGTGCGCCATGATATACAGGCTGCTTTGCATTTTCGTCTCTGCGACTGTTGTCAGGCTGCAGCGTCTGACTTACGGAAAAGGGATGCACCTCTCTTCTCTTCTTGCCGAAAGATAGTCCTTACCGAGCTCCCTTCTGCACTTCTAAAGGGACGTCCTTAGCTGGTTTCCTTCTTATTACGGGCCTCCTTATTGACGTTCAACGCCCTTCGTCTCATTTTTTTTTTTCAAATAAAGCTTATTTTTTACTCTAGCCGATGCTCCATCAAACGTGCAAGAATAGACACCAAGAATAGTATCCAAAAAAGAGGCAAGTACTATAGCGCGGGCTTTCAACTGAGCACCTTTATTGTAAACGAAAGATATACGCATGTTGCGGAATGTGAACAAGCAAAGAATCAACAAATGAGACAAACAGCATTTCAATTAGATTTAACAATTACATAAAAAATATGTATGCTTGGTGCTGAAAGGGAGCATGAAACGGACATGCAACAGGCCATTTTTATTTAATTTTACTGGAAGGAGTTATCTGACGCAGCTGTGAACTGTTCCACACTGGAATCGTTTGCGAAACGTATAGATGACATGAATGATTTATGATCTTGTGTGTTTAGTATAAGTCGCCGACTGATTTTTCGGACAACAAAAATTCGGACATGCTCGATTATTCGGACTGCTTCGCGGCGCCGTCATTCTCCCCATAGACCATAATGTATAGCAACATCCGAAAGTTCGGACACCTTGCAACCTCTGGTTTGATTTTTCGGACACTCCTTGGGCCAACTCGATCGATGGCACTTGCCCCCACCGACTCTGACTGGTGCATGGTTCGACTTGCTGAACGCCATTTTTGTTTTGAACTGAGCCTCCTTGCTGCCCCAGGAAGTGGCGCTACTGCAAATCACCGCTCATCATCGTTTCTGCCTGGTTCGGTAGAGTGGCTACCGCAGTTCCGGTCTCAGCTTAGTAAGCCATGTCAAAGCAATCCAGCACCTGAATTGTTTTTCTTCGTGTACGACGCTGCGAGTACGCCACGTTTTTAATTTGTGCGACTGGTGTTGGCGTGACGGTGCGGTGGTGTTTGCTTTGTGTGCTGTGTCGAAGTTGCAGTGATCCAACGCGGCATACGGAAACATCACGTCAATTGTCTAATGGCGCCGACACTGCCCGCGCAAACTGCGCTGGGGAATGCCGGCAAGCGTGGTACTAAATACGGAATTGGAATTCCATATTGGAATTCCGGCCGCCCAACACCACGAGTGTTCTCCAGCCCATGGACAAGGGCGTTATAAAAAATTGAAGGTCCTCTACAGAGCACGCCTCTTGAGCAGCATGGTCCTCTGCGTCGACGCCGGCAAGTGGTACGCTGTTAGCCTTCTGTCGACAATAAATGTGCTTGCGGATGCCTGGAAAGCGGTGACCCCTGTCACTCTACAGAACTGCTTTCGGCACGCCGGATTTGTTTTAACCGATGAAGCGGTTGCCGTGGAGGCCCAGGATCTGTCGCCTTTCGATGTGCTCCCTACTGGCGCCGAAAATGTTCGAGACCTGCGCAGTGGTGGCATTGCGATTCCGGACACCGTCTCATTTGACAGTTTCACAAATGCTGACAGTGCTGTGCTGACATGCGCAGAACTCGACGACGAAGAGATCAGGTTTCTGCTGCCCATCCGGACGATGACTCCGAGTCGGAAGATGACGCACCATGTGCGCCGCTGCCGTCGCATGCGGAGCGCAAGCAGTGACTGAGCGTTCAGCCGCCTATATATTGACCGCACTACCCTCCCCGAGATTCCGGCTGATTTGATTGCGCGTAAACGGAACAGCGTGCAACGGCGCGTTCACGATTTCTTCAAGCCTACTGCCGAGCCCGAATAAGTGCGTGGAAATAAAGGATTTGGTTTTTTTTTCTGAATCTTTTTTTCGGACACCTGTTTGTTCGGACATTCCCGCGGTCACCGTGAGGTCCGAATAAACGGTCGGTGACGGTATATTATGTTGAGCAGAATTTGAAACAAATGCGAAGTTTAATTTTGTGTTACTGTGAACGTATACTGATTGTGATAACCCACCCTTGTATGGGGGGCCCGGAAAGGGCCCGCACGCAGTACCCGCAAGTAAAAATAAACATTTCGAGATTAGTGACGCTAGAAAAGTTATACTGTACTGAAGAAGGTGAGGAAGAGTCCCGATGCTCTTTTGACATTTGCGTAATTGCGTTTCTGGTTTCTGCTGTCACTCGCGTTCCATCGACCTCTTTGGGATCGGGCAGTCAGCGCAATTTGAGTAGCTTTCAGATGACGACCAATTTTCCGTCATCGCTTAAACAATGGGTCCCCGTGTGTGCCGTTCCGCTGAGCGCGGGGCGAAGAGCGCAGTCAGCGTGCAATTCAACGCGTGTCGCGTAAGGGGGCGGTCGCTGCAGTCTCAATGGGCTTTTTTCGTATTGTTTTGTTTCGGTTTTCTTTCGACTTTCTAAAGGCACACTGCGGAAGCGAGACAGACGGAAATGACAATGGCACGATGTACTATTTTTATTTTAACGTGCGATGTGGTGTGTTCTCAGTGACTTGTCCTCAATTGTTTGCCGCTTTTGAACGCGAACATCAGCGCCTTCGTCGTCTTCAGTGTATTTTCGTCCTCCCCTGCATACACAATGGCGGATTTTCGTGCATGTGTCATTCATTGGATTTTTCTTCCTCCATCCGGCGTCTTGTTGCTATGTCACGAGCATGGTGGAAAGTACTTTTTCGGTACCGTTGCGAGCTAACGCCATGCTCAGGTTACTTTTCTCGAAGACTATATGCAAGTAATCGCTACTGATACTCTCCACACAGTTTTAATACTCGACTTGCAGCTGCGAGCTTCGCATTAGGGTCATATCGTGCAGCTTCCTTAGCTTTCCTGTAGACCCGCCGGGGTTGCTTAGTGGCTTTAGTGTTGGGCTGTTAAGCACGAGGTCGCGGGATCGAAACCCGGCCACGGCGGCAGCATTTCGATGGGGGCGAAATGCGAGAACACCCATGTACTTAGATTCAGGTGCACGTTAAAGAACCCCAGTTGGTCGAAATTTCCGGAGTTCCCCACTACGGTGCGCCTCATAATCAGAAAGTGGTTTTGGCTCATAAAACCTCACAATTTAATTTTAGCTTTCCTGTATTTGTTCGACTTACTTACTGTGCGGCCTGGCCTTCTTGCGTAGTTCATGAAAAATGACTTGGATCTTTCTCTCTCTCCCTTTGGTTCTACCTTGCTTTCCTTTCTGAAGGAACGAACGGGTTTTGAAAGCTGCCTTTATGTTTGAGTGATTCTAGCCATGTCAAGTGACTCTTTTGGGAAAACTTCAGTGCTCTCGCCAAACCTGCGCGTACCGGATAGCAGTGTGGATTTTGGTGCACCATTCGTGTGCGGGTTTCCGCATACACTACGCGTTAAACGTTCTTGCTTTGTACCTGTTGTTTTGCCAACCAATTAAAACATGCAGGTACAGTGTATGCATTTGCAGCACCTCCATGCTGTAATCAAATTCTCGAAGGCCTGGTTAACCTCCCTACCTTTCCTTTATCATTTGCTCTCTCTCTCGAAGGCCTAAACGGCTGCCACTTAGCGTTGTTGTACGACACTGATAACGTCGCTCTGCGAACCGCCTTTTAAGGAAAGTAAAAAGCGGCGTTGACGAGCGTGTCGAGAGAGTCACAGGGACGGCATCGTTACGTCACGGAGCACGGTATGGGACGGAAGTGCGAGGTGAAACCGAGAAGCGAAGTGATTCCCGCGTGACTCACGCGAGATGTGCTCGTGAATGGCGAAGCACGCGCGTGACTGCAGTCAGTAGAGTACAGGAACGTCGTCGGCTGCGGAAAGTGAGCTCAGCCGGCACATTCCGCGGCCAGTGTGCCCGCGCTTTTGCCCCGTCTGCACAGGACGCGTTGTTTTGGCATCCTTCCCACTTCCCTCGATGTCAGCTTTGGCTCTCGCGTCTCTCGAACATGGCCCAACTTTCAAGTATTTTTTTTTCTTTTTGTACCCTCACGTGTGCGTATATAAAGAGCTCAACGCGAGAACGAATGGTCCAGAGGGCTTCTAACAAAAGTGCCTGGATGTTTTCGCAACCCGGTATGCAGGTTTTAATATCCTAATAGCGTTCTTCAGTGCAGACGGAAGGTGCGTCGTCTCGTTAGTCCTTTTTCTCATGTCCCCATCTGAGTGCAGCGATCAAGAATCGAGTCCACGATTCAGCGCTGAAATGATCTGCTCAATAACTGAGGTCTGCCCATTGGCCGGCTATGATGCGTTGAGTTTGCTCCAGAGAGGGAGAGAGAGAGGGAGCAAGGAGAGTGAATGCAGGGAGGTCAACCAGATCAGTGTCCGGTTTGCAACCCTATACGCTGGGGGCAAGGGAAAGTGAAAATAGGAGGGAAAGACTAACAGTGCAGGCACGGCAGTAGGATGCGCCAGGTGTCTATAAAAGATGCACAGGAGGACTCGGGACGATGCACTTCAATGCTAGGAAGTCGCGATTAGCGAACCTGCTTAGAACTAACCTAAGCGGTGTAGCCTCTTTCCAAGTGGCAATTGCGCCTTCGACGTTATGGGAACTAATGTGGAGATCTGTCATGACCGGTCAAGGTGGAACTCGTCGGTAGTTGCGCTCAGTGGCTCGAGTGTGCAAGTACAGAAGGCGTCATCATATGCGTCTGGTTGTAGTTTGACGTTCGCTGCACTGTGCCTGCTAATGAGTCTCGCTGTGCGGGTTCTCTTCTCAAGAGCCGCACGTAAGCGGCCGCGCGGTCTGCGTGCGCTGTTCGATCGCGCGGCCCCAGCTCTCGGATGGCCCGCGTGCTCGCGTCGCCAGGAGCCCGGCGTTTAGGGCCCGCACACGTCTGGCCGAGCCCGGTCATCACCGCGGCGTTCCAAATGACTGCGGCGTCGGCGACGGGTCGATCGGGCGCTCCCCACTCCGGGTGCCGGACGTGATTGCCCGGCGAGGCCGCGCCAAAGTCTATCGCGCGCGCACGCGGCGTTCCGTGCGCTTGATAAACGAGCGACGCGGAAATGAGCCGCGCGCCACTGGGCCACGACGCGCGCGCTTTAAGAAGCGGCGTTCGCCATCGATTGCGGTGGACGGCCGTGCGCGCACAGCTGTTCTCGAAGTGCGCGGCTTCTGCAGCCGAATCCCTGCGACGCTCTATACCTGTGCGTTTCACCCGAAGGCGAACGTGGGAAAGGAAGTTGGCGCATGTTTGCGCGCAAATGAAATCACCCGCAGCGCCTCTTTGCGTCTCTATATATCGTCTGCACCGCTTGGTCATATAGGCTCCTTATTTCACGAGAATGGGAGGCCGCATGAGAGCTTCACAGTGAACTGTGTTTAGGGCATGCTTTGTTCGTGTTAGTTCCGATTATTCGCGTATCTCGAATAACGAATTGGATGTCCAGCAATTCAGTTCGCTACTGCAGAGTAGAATCTCTCCTCCAATGGAAATTGATTACCTGCGTGAATAAGATAGCCGCTTATCAAAAAAATTTAAGATATACTTGGAGCGGAATGAGTAACATGTGAATATGAAGCAGCTGTTACAGATTTGCTAAATTGAAGGAAAGCCAAGCGTAACCTGACATCGTTCTCTCCAGGGTTTCCCAAGAAATAGTGCCACCAGGTATTTAGCCAACAAAATGATCGCATCTTTGCCTTTTTCGTGTGGTTTATAATTAATAATAATAATAATAATAATAATAATAATAAAACAGAAACAGCCAAGGGAACGGATTTGATTCAAGCCACTCAATGTTGCAATGAATTTGTTTTTCCCGTCTCTCTCCATTGTCTCTGCGAGCTTGGTTCACCACATCCCTGCAGGTTCTGTTCGTATGTGTTGCAGACTGTGCCAGGCCTCTCCATTTCCGAGGTCAAACGCCTTCTGGGGCGCTGATTCCGTACCTAATTCGCCCATCGAAGCCTTTTTTCTCATTTGTGATTTTTCTTAGTGTAGGGCTCCAGTCAGAACAATGCATTGCGCTATCTGAATGTACTAGCTTATGGAGGCCGCTAGTATGGTTTTATTTATTGTTCCTGACTGCCGGGAACGTCAGAACGTTAAAGTGTAGCGCATGGCAGGACAGACGTTCTTTAAATATTGCTGCTGCTTAACGTAATTCCTTCCGTACGTAGTTTCTCGCAAGTTTTTTTATCTGTTTAACGCTTTGCGGTGGGCACCCAGTGATTTGTGCTGATCTCTCAACGATCGACACAAAAGAATCCAGTGTCCGCTGTACCCTCGTGATATAGCAGGATCAATTTTCATGGTACCATTTAAAGCAAGCAACACTAAGTCAGTTTAGTGCAGCGAAATACTTATTCAAGATTCAGTTAGCATTTATTTGGCGGGAAAATGTTTGCAATGAACAGAGAGAATTAAGTGCAAACATTTTTTAACTTTCGCGCCCGAACCGCAGCGCTGGTACGAAAGTACAATGTCATGTGTTTTATAGTACTTACTACTGCTCCATATTTTGGCCGCCTCTCACTGGGTCTCTGAGCCTTTGGTTTCATTAGAATTCAATCCAGTTCAAATCTGATGTCGTTACGAAAAGTTGGCGCATTAGCGGTCATCGCATCTTTCGTTAGCTATCTTTCGTTTGTTGAGCATTTTGTCATACTATAAGACACCGCTTACGGTAAAACTGACGTTTTTGATTATTTCGGAGGCGTCATATACCTATATTACTTAACTTACACGTTTATATTTAGGACCCCTTCAAATCGAGAGAAGCGGCAAATGGACTGTGTGAAGTTTGTGGCAATCTGTGGCAAGCAAGTGTATTTGTAATGGTGTTTCATCGACAAGCACCCACATTTTTCGAGGCGAAACATGACGAGCTTGAGCCGTGCAATGCAAGTGCATCTAAAATAACGTAGCCTTTATAACATGCGTTACCTTCAGGACATTAAATGAAGTTCATCATACCATACCATACAACATGCGTTGTGATTTAGGTGTTCTGTTGCGGTTAAAACGGGTAGAGTACCATTTGGGTCCAGCTGCCTCAAAAGCCCCGCCGCAAGGTCGAAAGGGTGCAATCACGCCGCGTGCGCACCCTATTCTTTCGTGTACGAATGTGTTCCAGCCGACGCATTGAAAAACTTCCGAGCCCGAATATCGAAATGTCCACTCGATTGGACGCCACCTTGCGAAAGACAGAAACATTATCGTTACATTTGAATAAAAAAGCACCTTGGAAATCTGAGAAAAAGACAACGTGACATATTTTAAGCGCTCAAGTATACGCAGCATTTCGATGGGGGCGAAATGCGAAAACACCCGTGTACTTAGATTTAGGTGCACGTTAAAGAACCCCAGGTGGTCGAAATTTCCGGAGTCCCCCACTACGGCGTGCCTCATAATCAGAAAGTGGTTTTGGCACGTAAAACCCCATAATTTAAGTATATGCAGTATCCTGTATACCCTGGTTCACCAACCTTCTGGAATACAATTTTTTGTGCGGAAGCGAATTTTCCCCGCCAAGCTTGCAGGCATGCTGCACAGCCGCCATCTTGTTTAGACAGCCAAGACGTTGCTTTCGCATAGCGGCCCTCCTTGCTAGCTTCGCCAAAACCGGAATAAGACTTTAACACGAGTGGTGTCCGCTCTGCTGTGTGTTCAGCCATCTTCGGCGACTGTCGTTATACACCCGCGAGTGCATGCGAGCGGCCGCGTGCCTTTGCTCCCTGAGCCGTCGGCTCCGTGCGCAGCGCCTATTCACACCCAGCCTGAAAATGACGCCCGATATGTAAGTCTCTAAGGAAGGGGTTCACGCGCGTGCTTCGCTTATGACTCGGGGCGTCTGTCTCCGATCGGAATCTGTCGGTTACTTCAAAGCTCTGCCGCGCCGCGCTGTTTCCTTCTGCGTGCCTTCACGGAGTTTCCGCCGACCCTCTCTTCCTTCTGTGTGCGCCGCCCGGAGACAAGGACCTCCCCTTTGTTACACAGTTCCCCATTCTCCATCGTTTGTTTCGAAGCGCGGAGACGAGATGTTTGCGATCAACAGTGCGTCTCGTATAATGTGCTGTCGACCAGCTCTTTTGCTTGTTCCATGATTTTCCTTTTCCTTATTTGCTGAGCTATATGTAAACTTTCCTCTTTTGTTCTTGAGACGTCCCGTAAAGTTGCTGATACCGTTGTCATTACTTAGTTATGGAAAAGTACTAATGAAGAAGTGAAAAATTTGTTCTGGAATGTCAACGTTCGCGACGGAAGTAGTGTGAAAATTCGAGGGGGGGGGGGGGTGAAATAGAAAAAAGGCGGTAGAACAGAGTGCGACACTTCGATGTGGGCGCAGCGTAGCACAACATATCGTTCTGTCCTGTCGAATGCATTTCATTTATTCCGAACTCTTGCGCTACTTTCAGAACCAATGTTCACCAACTAGCCCGGCAATGAATTCTACATTTGAACATTGCCTGTGGTCACGGGCGCCCACATATGTGCTTGTTTATGATGTCTTGAGATGTCACGCGCAGAGATAACACAGTTGCACCACAGAACGACCGTAACAGATGCTTCAATCCCACTGGCAAGAGAGGACGCAGCGGCTACACTTCGCTCCATGGCAGCGATTGTACATTGGCCTTGTGGAACTCAGTTCCACGAGGAACTACTCGTGGAACTTTAACGTTCCACTCGCTCCTGACTTGAATATTTACCTACCGCCTGGCTATCAAGGTGTGACGAAATTCTGTTGTGCCGGTTCTGGCTTGGTGTCGTGTTAGAATTTGAGCCGACAGCCCTCCATAACCATGGCACTTCCATCCGTGAGGAAACAATCTCACGTCTTCTGTACATGTGTCCACGTTACAGTACGGACAGGCAGTTGCCGTGTACCACGTTAGAGACACTGGCGGATTAGCTTTAGTAGTAAAACATAAATACCCCAGAAACGGCGCTGCGGTACCTCAATTGGTAAAAGCATCGCACGTGTAATGCGAAGATGTGGTTTCGTATACCACCTGCGGCCAGTAGTTTTTCAAATACTTTATTTTCGATTAATTTATCATTTCTTTATTTCAATTAGTAAGTGCAAGTAATTTCCCCTATGTTGTCCTTGGTCTCTTTGCTTGTTGGCTTCTTATACGATTAATAACTATTGGTCCCTCGGTTCCCTTTCCTCTCGTTCATACATGCATACGTACATACATACATACGTACGTACTTACGTACGTACGTACGTAATACGTACATACATACATACATATATACATACATACATACATACATACATATACACACATACATATACACACATACATATACACACATACATATACACACATACATATACACACACACATATACACACACACATATACACACACATATACACACACATATACACATACATATACACACACACATACATACATGCATGCATACATACATGCATGCATACATACATGCATGCATGCTTGCATGCATGCATACATACATACATACATACATACATACATACATACATACATACATACATACATACATACATACATACATACATACATACATACATGGTGTCCCAGCTAATTTTGCCAGAGTTTAAGAATATGCGAATGCCATATAGCTGGACAGAACCAAGGTAATGCTGTTTGCCGTCGCCTGGCGATACTCAAATTATTGTGTGTGTGTGTGTGTGTGTGTGCGTGTGTGCGCGCGCGCGCCTGTTGCAACTACCGTTATGCCAATTTGTCTGTAGGGTGGCCAGGTCCTCTCAACCTGTTTAAACAGCTTTTACTCCTGGTCTCCCGCAACATTGTTACAAATAAACTCATTCAAATTCATTCAATAATTTCTCAAATTTTATAATTAGATGAAAAGTGTCAATGAGAAAACTGTAGATCGACATGAAAAACTCCCGATACAGCTTTCTGTGGCTCAATACGTGCTACATAAAAGTGTTTTTCCGAGCGTGAAAGAAGCCCACAAATGCACACAAAATTGCCGCGTGAATGGCCGCTCGAGGCACTTTGCGCGTATTCGCGGGGTCCTTTTATGCTCGGAAAAACACTTTTATGTAGCACGTATCGAGGAACAGAAAGCTGTAACGGGAGTTTTTCATGTCACTCTACAGCTTTCTCATCTACACTTTCCATTTAATTATTACATTTGAGAGGCTGATTAATGAAGACTAATTATGTAATTGGGTAGAATGGAAAAAAATCTGAATATCTCCAAGTGACGGCAAACAACATTACTTTGGTTCTGCCCAGCTACGTGGCATTCGCATACTTTTACAATCTGGCTAAAGTTAGCTGGGACACCCTTTATATAGTGCGTGTGCGCGCGCGTGTGTAGGTGAGTGTGTAGGTGACGCCACGCGACAGCTTCACGATATAGGTGAAGGGGATGAATGGCCAAGGGGGCAAGAAAGGGTTGCTCGGATGTTCGAGGGTGTCGGCGCATGGATCAAGGTGGAAATGACCGCCTTCTATTCCCAACGTGTATGCGCTGAGCTGTGTGTCTGTTGGATTTAGAGCGGCGCTGGCGTTCGTCACTTGGCACCGAAATTTCAGTGCTTGGGTATTTCTGCGTGCACCTTTTCGTTATCGAAGCGAAGCGGCAAAACGTAAGGCCCTTGAACACTCTCAAATTAGCTCCGTTTGTTTATCATGTCGCCGTCCTTAAAACTCCCTCGCCCTCTCATTTCGTAATCTTTTGCACGAATCGACTACACAATCGTTGACGGCGGGTCCAAAGCGCTTAGTGGTTGGAGGCTTCTTCGCAGGGATAACGAAGGCTGGGAATGGAAACGACCAGCAAATGGGTGCCTTTCTTGTCCTGCTCAACATTTGACTTTGGCGCACACATCTGCTTGCCACTGTTCCCGGATGTACACGTAGGACGCACTTCCCTAGATAGTCTTCCCTGTAATATACTATATGCAACGAAGGATATGCTTCATTGATATACAAGCTTTTTTTCTTCTTTAATGATTGATCAGACGTCTTTCGAAAGCGAAATAGTGTGGGCCGAGTGCTAGCTTAGGCGAGTGTGTTTTAAATCGGCGCCATGAAGAAGTGTGCTGTGGTTGTTGCATTGTAATACCACCACGTCACATATTTAAATGAAGCTGACTTGTTTTTGCGAGCCTAATTTCCTAAAACGAAACACGCTGCTGCAATATCATGCTGTCGTTTTCGAGTACTTCGTGGAACTTAAACCTAAGGGCCAAACTACACGTACGCTTGCCGGCGCGCCTTGCGTTTGCCGCGCCTCCCGAGGAATGGCGGTTTGCCTCTGCAAAAGATGCGCCATGGAGGGAGGAAAACTTTAGGAGGGAGCATCGCACGACGCGATTGAAGCCAAACCTGGTGGCCTAGCACGTGATGGCTCGTCAAAGTGCGCGGTTGGTGTTAAGTGTTCCCGCTCTGCAGACAGGGCCACGGCAGGGCAGCCGAGCAAACGCGCACCGATTAGAAACTGCTGGCATAGCTACTGAGAACCAAACGTCTCAGCAAATCTCGATTCTTGCTCCGTGATCTCGACGCAAGAGGTCACGCGTTGGGCCACCACTCAGCAAACGTACGGGCTTCACGGAGCGTTCGCTTGCCAAGGCTGGCCGCGTGATGTAATGCTCTCTCCTGACTTTTTCCTTCCTCCATGAGACGCGCGCCCACTTGTCCCACTGATGCACGTTTTGACAGACACCGTCTCGTACTTCGTTATTGACAGTGCTTCAATATGCTGAAATGTTGATAAACGCGTTTCTTTTTTCTTTTTTTGTTTGAACCGTTATATCAGCGCAAAACGCAAAGAAAAAGCACATTCTTGCATGACATAAATCTGCCTGAGTGTTGCGTGTATCACACCTTATAGCTGCGTAGCCAGGCGCATGGAAAGGCGAGGCAGCCGTAGAGCCCGATATCAGTCTGGAACAGGTATCCGTGCTCGCGCCGCGCTTTGACGCGCACGATCTGTCCTGCATCGTCTGGACATGCGTCAAGCTCGCGCCTGCGTTCAGCCACCTGCAAACGTTTACGGGATACGGTTTCCCCTGCAAATGTGAACTCCTGCACTGTTAAGGCATGTCACTTCTAATTTAATGAATCACTGTGTAGATGGCGAAGGCTACTACATGCTGGAAAATTTAATTCGAGGCGAGAACTCAGCTTCTTGGCAGATCCTGCGTCCCAGAAATTTTTGCGATCGACGGCATGCGTGTTGTTTGGCCTTAACGCGCTGTGCCCGCATTTGGTCGAATAGTATCTTTGTCCCTAGCTTTGTGACATTCCGTCGAACTTTCTTGAGCACATGATTTTATTCGTGTGCCTCGCTTACACATTTTACCACTCCTAAAATAGAGTGCCTGCGGACCTATCGGTATGGTGTTGCCACCCAGGCCGAGGCCGCGCAGAGACGAAGCTTTTAGAAAATGCCCTCCTATTTAAGCTCGACGACAAGGGGTCTTGTTTACGCATGATCGCTCTTTCAATGGTTCTTTTATGTCGCTCTCCGGCGGTCTTTTTCAGGAACCGTGACCTATATATGTGGGGATTCCGTCGAGACGAAAACGGTCTTGACGAAGTCGCCCTTGCGCTTCCCCGGGCGTACTCTTCTTTTAGGCGACTCCTTTGTTTCGCTGTGTCGCCTTTCGCAGCCAGGGTGGTTTTGCTATTGCGGGTTTGTTGAGAAACGGGGTGACCTGGAAGGGGCCATCCGCAGTCGCGGTATCAGAGTACTCCCGAGGACGTGCCCCGCGTATGAACGCGCGACACACCACCGCCCATCCTTGCCTCACCTCCTGCATTTTCCCGTGCTTTGTGCGGATCCAGATCACGCCTCTGCGGCTTCATTGCGCCACAAAAGGGCGGGCGTCTCTCACCCTTTTATTTTTCATTTTCTTTTGCCTGCTTCTGACGTAAGGGGTGGGGACGCGGCTGAGGTAACGTATGGCACCGGAGTTATGAGACGCTGCGGCATCGTATTTCACGCTATACAGTGTGTCGTTCCTTTCGCCACCACCGCAACGCCGATGGCCGGCTCTACGCAGCGGTGTGGTGCTTTTGCTTTCTGGCATCCTTACCGTCGGAAATGTCGAGGCATGTCATTAACGGCATCCACAGGGATCACAGTGCATCCACAGTTTTACGTGCCAAAGCCATGATCTGATTATGAGGCGCGGCCTAGTGGGAACTCGGGAATTTGGCCACCTGGGAGTTCCTTAACGTGCCCCCCAATGCGCGTTGCACTAGCACGTTCGCATCCCGTCCCCATCGGAATGCTGCTGCCGCCACGGCCGGTACTGAACCCTCGACGTCGTTCTCAGTGGCTCAACGCCATAGCCACTGAGCGACCGCAGCGAGCGTTTTCGCTTAATATGTGATACATTCCGTTACTCTCATATAGAATACACTTCACTTTGTAATACATTTATATAGTCACTCTGTAGTTCCGGATTTCGATGACGTTTCAAGTTAACTCGAGTTTAAAGTGCCTTGAAACTTCTGCGTAGGTCTCGGGGCCGGTATCGCCTCTTAAATAGTTTAGGACCTTCATAGTGAGGAGTGGCCGGATGGCAGCTCTATTTTCGCCTAACGGCTTAGACACTTTTGACACGTATCCCCATAACAGCTGCTCATTACCCATGGTGCGGTAGACAAAACGTGACGTACTTTCACTAGCTGGAGTGTCATGGAAATGACCGCGTCGGTAAAGCGCCGCCCGAGCTGTCCACGACGGCGGCCGATGCTTTTGGCTTTCGAGAGCTTGCGTGCAGTGCAATGTACGATTAGTGCCAGCTAATCGGCGATGAGGATCGGCTATACACGTCTCAGGTAGAAACAAGAGTCTGCCCGTTTTGACGTCAGTAATCCATCCGTGATCCTAGCATTAAGCTAGGGTCGCGCATGGGGCGGTCGCTGGAGAGTTAGCTCTTCTAATTCTCTTCACGTACGTATAGGCAGTTTTAACGCACGCAAGCAGCTTGCGTGCTAAAGGGACCTTAGCGTGCCACCGATACAGCACGTGCGCAGATGATAACTTTGGGTTTGCAATTTCTAAAACTCCTAATTGACTTACGTTAGCTGCTACGGATTTATGGAGATCTAACATTTTCACGAACTTACGTTGTTAGACAATGGGCTTCCCGCGGGCTAACCGATCCGCTTCATCCACACGTTCATTAACGATAATGCCGCAATCACTCGTAGCCACTGAAATGACGTGGTGTCTCTGCTCGGCTAAGTGGTGAATCACTCGGCAGTATCAAATAACAACTGTTAATGCCGACCACGACTCAGGGCTGACAAACTCTGCCGTGCCGCCTTCGAGTCGCGGAAAACCTACCATTTGCGTAGTTGTTCGCCATCCATGGAACGTAGTCCAACGTGAAGAAGCTGTCAGTGTTGTCGAGTATTAGGTTTAGAAATTGATGGTGGTGACTTTCGTTGAGATTGACAACAGCTGTGGTTGACGGATGGTGCAAGAATACACATATTTGCTCGCCAGTGCACGCCATCTGATTGGTATGGACCCAACTTCAGGCGTGTGCGGCGATGGGGGCGAAATGCAAGAACGCCCGTGTACCGTGCATTGGGGGCACGTTTAAGAACCCTAGGTGGTCAAAATAATTCCGGTGTCCCCCTCTACGGCGTGCCTCATAATCATATCATGGTTTTTGCACGTAAAACCCCAGAAATTAATTATTTTTTTAGGCATATGCCACCTCATTCCCTAGACCCCAAGTTTGGTCTTCGGGTCTCTCAGGACTGCTTCGGAGAGACGCAATCGTTTTATGCGGACGGTTGCGCTATAGTTGGACTATGGTTCACTAATGCGCGCCTTTCGCATAGAAACGGCCTGCACCACAGACTGTGATGACCGCGGTGAAGAGGAAACCGTGAGCCATATTCTGTGCCGGTGTCCGCATATTTGTGTACAGAGGCGCTCACTCACCACCGTGTTCAACAAGTGTGACGGCCGACCTCTGTCGGAAGAGGTAAGGCAGAAATCAGAACACCGTGGAAGCATTGTTGGGCTTTTTTGCGTCCTACCGGAGTCGGTGATTGCTATAACAGTAGTTATAAATTTTTTTATCCTCCTCCATTCTTCATAACCCTCATTCCCAATTCGCTTGCAGGGTAGCAAACCGTAGCTTTGCTTCTGGTTAACCGCCTCCCCCCTCCTCTCTGTCTCTCTCCAGGAACTTTCATCTATGTTCACTGGTACTCATAGCTTTGAGCTTGGCTCGATGGCAGCGGTATACCCTCAAGAATGGTAAGGCAGCACGTTTGACGGTGGTGACGCTGGCAGTGTTACCTTTGGCGCCTATAATTTGTCTAGAAGGGTACTTTAAAAGGCGCCTTGCGGATAGAAATTGAGGTTGTCTCCCGGTCTGACAGTCTCCGATCGCACCGCTCACGATCTTAAAAGCAAGCCAAGTCTTTTCTTTCCTTTCTTTTTTCGCTATCTTGGCCTTATACTGCGGCTTGCTTTTTAGCCGTATTTTTCTGTCTTTAGTGCTTACACGCATGTCTCATCGAGCTATATTTGCGAGCCTTGCGATGACTCTCATTATGCCGAATTTCGTCCCGTTCCAGTGCACTAAGCCTATTTAGTGGACCTTTTTGTTCATTTCTAATGTTCCTAATTTTTAGTGATATTATTTTGTTTTGATGCTGCAATGCATTATGTTGCCTTCTAGCTATTGAAAATGCTTTGTCAGGGCGTGGGAAGTGCTTGACGACCATTTATTTATTTATTTATTTATTTACTTATTTACTTATTTTTCTATTTATTTATTTATTTATTTATTTACTTTATGTATATATGTTTCTTTTCTTCTTCACTAAATTTGCTACGAGCGCTGCCATACGCTCGCTTTCTTTAAATAGATGAGCGGTTAGTCTGCATCTGTGAACGCCACTTTCTTTGTACAATCGCGCTTAGGCTGGAATTTTTTGTTCAGTGGTTCTGGAGCGGTTCTGGGATGTGGGGCCGTTTTCGGACGCCCATGCAGCTCTTGTTCCAAAGTCTTACTTTGAAGTAAGAGCGCTTTGTTCGGCGTAAGTTGCCGGCCTTCGGTGAGAGGGATCGACGCTGTATGCTACCCATTTGTGCTTTCTTCCATGGAGTTTGCGGCTTACTTTGGCCTCAGAATAATTTGCATGTACGCCGTCAAGTTCGCCGGCAAGCACCTTATAAGGCGTTGTCTGCTGTGCGCTACCTTGTAGTACGCTAGACTGTTCGAAATCGTTGTGGTATTCCTGGACTTCCATTTGACGGTTGAGCTTACGTTGTAAACAATGATGTGCTTCACCGTATACCTTTTGGAGAAACTTGGAACGTATCACAGACCGGTCAGCTGTTTCCTTATCGGAAATACTCTCGCAAATTGGAGGATACAGTCATGTCAAGCAACAACTATTTATTGTTCGAAGCGGCACTGTTTCCTCGTGTGGATGAAAGGTCCCTTCGATTTGGCCGTACTTTGAACCAGTTCTCGAGAGTGGTCGTGTGAGCGCAGAGCGGGACCTGCGCGCCTCGTGCGTGGCCCTTGCAAATCGAGGAGGAAAGTGCAGCAACGAACGAGCTTCGTCGTTTGCTGCGGGGCGCTTAAGCCTTTTGCAATGTAAGCTCATTCCAGTAGCCGTTTCGGTTGGCGATGTTGTCCGCCGCCACGTGTCCGTCGCAGCTATCGCGAAGCTCCTGCCAAGAAATTGTTGGATTCTCTTGAAGAAAAAGAAGAGTAAGGACGTGTATAAGAAAAGCTAAAATGAGAAAATCCGTATGGCATACCTGAATAAATCAAGTAGGCTAGGTGACAGTTTGTCACTGCCCCGTTTCAAAGGGGATGGCACTAAATTATCCATCATCAGTGGCTGCATCATTAGCATAGATTCGCGTCACTTATCACGCGATGTGACATGCGCGCTGCGTAGCGTCGATACATTCAAACTTGGCATTGCAGTTGCGTTGTATTCCACCAGGTGTCCCGACATGTAGCGGTTGCATGTGCCAGTTGCATGTTGCATGTAGCTGGACCTGGCTGACTGAAGCAGGCTAGGTGACCATTTGTCGCCGCGCCGTATCAAACGTGATTCCAATAAATCATCATGACCATCATCGTCAACATCATCGACAACAACAGCATCGTATTGTGCCACGGGTCAAGGGATGCAACATGTGCGCCGCGTAGTCTGGATATCTGCGTTTACTCCTCGGTACACATTATATGGCGCCTCCTCGCAAGGTACGAACCGCTGCTGAATAGGCGAGTCGTAGGGCTACGCGCACGGCTGCAACCAGGTAACGCCGGACTCAGCAGACCGCCGTGCAGAGAGCAGTAACACAAGCCGCAGCTCGCCGTCGACGCCGGGCGGACAGTTCAGATCGTTCTCGTGAAAACGACGCGAAGATACTTCGCCGCGAAGACCTGTAGCGCGTAGTGCTGAAAATGGAGCTCCTATGTAGCCGCTTCTACAGCTTATGCTATGATTGTGCTGGGTGTGCCACGCAGGCCTGTGACTTTTTCAGCAAATGAGCACGTAGCAATAATGGCAGATATTTTCTTTTCGTTATAACGATAATCGCTATTGTGATAGCACTACGTCGTGGTAACCGAATGGTTTGCCGTGGATGCTATTCTTTCATGAGAAAACGCGTTCCGAAAGAGACAGTACGATCGAGAGGAATTCAGCGCGTTACAAGTTTTTACTAACGTGTCTTGACAGACACTGAGCCATCGAACTTGCACCTCGCATTCTTATTACAGCCATAAAGGAACTGTTGTAACCAAAGCGGGATATATTTACGTTATCGCACCCTATGAATCAACTACCGCTGAACCATTTCGTCTGCTACTGAGAGCTTGAAGGATGGTTGCTCTTCCAAAGTAACGAGTGCAGAAGAACCGTGAATTCGCGCTGAACTAGCCTTGCAGAAAGTCAAATCGAAGACCGCTTTGCAGGCCTGCCCAATTGAGTACCAAAGTGCTGCACTTTGTGAACTCGTGCAGAAAGTGCAGCCAAATCGAAGAGACCTGAAAAGGAACGGAGTTGACTGAGGTGGAAGGAATAACAGCGATCGGACTCCATTGCCGGAAAATTTTATCAAAGATGTGTTTCTACTTGACAACATCGCTGCTGACGTCACCTAGCTTTTATCTGTGCTAGGAGGTCAGAACATCGCGATACACGCTGTGCTGTCCGCTCTATGGTGTATGGGTGGTGTTTTGACTTTTTGAAGCAGTGTTTATGTGAAAGATAGAGCTTGCCCCCTAGCCGGAAGATTTTTCTCTTCTTGCCCTCCCCTCTCCTTCCCCAAGGAGAGAAAACGGAAGGAAGAAAACAAAAAGGAAAAGAAAATCTTGTGGAGGCAGTTTCCGTGCAGGCAAGGCGCCTCTAACAATGTGCGTGCAGCCCCCAGGCGCGTCGCGTGTCGACGCCCCGTTCGCCGCAAAACAATGGCCTCGAGACGACCGACGCATCGGTTCATTGACCTCTACCTGAGGACGCGCAACGTTGCTTTAGATGAGAAAATGAGTTGGTGCGTCTAAGCGCTGTCGCCGCGACCGTCGACTTTCGGGTGCAGCAGTTTAATGCATGCTGGGGCTTTGATGTTTAGAAGGAATAGTTTGGTTTTGGAATACAGCTCGAGCAAGGGGCGTTTGGTGTATTAAGGTATATTTTTAATTCGTTATTTGCACCCCCCCTTTTTTTTTCACTCCTTTCCCATGGTGGTACCCTGCTCTCCTATTTACATAACCTGCTACTGAGCGCAGCACGTAACAGGCCAGAGGTTTTTAACTACGGAGCGTTTCTCTGCCCTCGGTTCACATGGTAGATGCGTTCCGCTCACATGTGAACGATTCGATGCGAGCACAGACGTTGTAATCTGTCTCAGTATGCACGCACGAAGGATAAAACGCTCGCCCCGCGAACTGTGTTCGCTACCACTTGACTGCGCCGCTTCTCTCAATCCAACGATGCCTGACATCCCCCCCTCTTCTACTTCCGTATTCCGACGCGTCTGATTCACGCTCGAGTCTCCCTGCTGCGTCGTTCAGCAGTTCCAGCTGGACTGAGATTGTCCGCGCAAGCGGCCCTTTCGCAGTCCGCGGAGAAACTTATCGCTCCTGCCGCCGTCTTTTCTTTCCCCCCTCGTACACGGAACCGCGCGTGCTCGCCGCACGAGTTCATGCGGACCGGGCTTCCGTTTTCCGAGATTTTTGTCGCGTGACCTAGATTCGGAAGTCCTATCTTGGCACGCTTCCGAGTCAACCTCTCTAAATGAGCGAACGAAGAAAAGAAAAAAAAACGTGACAAGTGTCAGAGCCCTCCACTGTTTTTTCACAAGGTCTCGATTGTGCTTATTCCCCGCGCGCTGCCTCGGTTTTCTCTCCCGCGTAGCCTTTGCAGCCGGCGTTTCTCTCTAATCGAGCCTCTTCCGCCAGCCGGACGAAAGCAAAGCCGTCGTCGAAAGGAACAGACCAAGAAACAAGAAGGGCTTCATCCAGCGCGTTTTGTGTTGCTCTTGCCGCAGTGCGCGATTTCGCTTTTCAAGCGCGCTTCCGCCTCTCTGCGGAGGCATCGAGGCCAGTTATGTCCTCCGGCGCGGCTTTTTACTGCAGCGCTCAAGCTGTTCGTTTTCCAGCATTGTCGCGTGCCTCTTCTCGTGTCAAACTGAGCTTTTTGTCCTCCACTGCGTAGCGGGGTCCGCGACGCGTGTATGCATTGTTTTGTCGCGCAGTCTTCTATAGCTGGGAAGGTGGCACCGCCCGGCGCTTGCGTGGATTCCATCGCGCGGCATCCAGCAGCCGGCGCGGAAAGGCGCTAAAAGGAGGAGGCGGAACGTACAGAAAAAGAAGAACGAACGACCGGAAATGAGCTATCCCGAGCTCGGTCTAGGGCTGCCTTCGCCGCCACATAGAAGAGGCGCCTGCAGCCGTTATTAGTGCTTTTCGGGCGCTAATCGAATTGGCTTCGAAATCAGCTGCACGGAGAACGGTGTTAATCTCAATGTTCGGTCGGCGCGGGAGGTCGCGAGGAATAGTAAAAACCGGAAGTGGCAAGTTATCGTGGGAGTTACGCGTGGCGTCGTACGCTCCACACAGCGGCATACTTCTGTTGTCACTGAGGGCACATCTAAATTACTCGTTGGGAAACTACTACCTTTTCTTTCATTTTCTTTCTTTCTCTCTATCTCTCTCTCTCTGGTCTCGTGATCTTCGGTAGCGGTCACAGCGTACAAGCGAATGATAGTGTATGCCTCCTTCAGCATTCAGGCGCACATCTTCGTAATCAAGCTTAGTGCGAAAGCCGTATAGGTCGCTGTCCGTGATGTTACTGGCTTTTCACTGCACTGTTCAATGGATCACCGTACTGTTTCTTGTTTTTTGTGTGTGTGTGTGTGAATGAGTGAAACTTTCTTGCCTAGATTCGTTGTCCAGGCCTATCTGAGCTTTTGCTCGAACACAAGAGCACAGGGAACGCTGAGCAAGCATGCACCCAGTCATTCTTGGCGGGAGCCACAGGTTGAGACGATAACCGCACCCTAATCGTTTGTTCAGTTGCTCTACCGTAAACGAGCCGCTTATGTATCATCTCAATATGGAGAGTGCTACGAAAGCGGTAGCTGACTCTTTTAAAACGCTGCATATCTTTTCGAAAACTTCCTAGCGTCTGGGCGATCATTGCCTGTCGCGACGGCGTTATCACACGTTAGGAACAGCAGTTGCGGCTAATCTCACCTGGCTGATTGTCAATTCTTTCGGGTGGCACTGAATGGCTCACGTATTGTATTGCACTGCATTTTTCGCCGTACGTCCGCGGCGTTCGCCGGCGGCGCACGTCAAGGTCGTGCCATGCCGCGCGTTTTTTCCTCTCGACATCGCCTGCCTCTTGACGCACCGTGGGAGCCGCGTACCAGTCGGTGACGTCGCCGCTCGGCCTCCTGTTTACGCCGGGGATCCCTCCTCTCTCTTTCTCTCTCGCTCGGCGCGGTTGTGACGGTTCTTTCGGCTATAAACTATTGGCGGCTCCACGTGCTCATTTAACGTTTATATATTGCCGAAGCCGTACAGACACGTTTAGTATGCTTGCAATTATTGCTTGTGACAGGACACCTCATAAAAACAGCCGTACTTCAGCCTTCAGCGTTTACTTCAGATCCGAACTCATTTACTGCGACAGCAACAGCTTATCGCAATGTACACCGTCATCTTGCTTGCTTTTCAAATAAATGCCGCGGTCCGCTCAAAAATTTACAACTTCTTTGCAGTGCCGCGCAACGTCGTGTTTTGTCCGGTACACTGTAACGACTGTGGCTTCCAAAGTACAAAATATTCGCCACTGCGCCGAGGCTGCGTGGTGCACAAAACACTGCAGAATTTTCCAAGCGCCATTTTTGCTTCTTTTGCTTCTTCTTTTACTTGGGAACTGCGGCATATTTACGTAGTGTGTACGCGGCTCAGTAGCCGCCGTCTGATCGGATATCTTTGTTAGACGCATGTGTCTGCCTGTCTGAGTGGTGCACGTGTGTACTGAAGCATTAGCACTTGTAGAGAGAGCTACTTCCCCGCAAAAAAGAAATAGCTGTACGATAGTTAGCAGCGTTTCCAGTTGAGCTGTATACAATAGCGCAGGTATGCGATGGGCTTGCTGGGCTGTGCGATAGCGCAATAGTTAGCCCAGCTGCGTATTGGCTCTGGGACATCGCATCGAATCCCAATGGCGGTGGTGGTCAACGGTCTTGCTTGACCCTATTGCGAGGGTGAAACCGAGGATGTGGCCTGAATGATGACGGCAACACAATACGGCGACATCACGACGGCGCAACTGAAAATACGAACGAATGAATGTAGCAAACAACTGCTGTCGCAGTAAAACTTGCCGAGGACTTGCTACAATCAGCTGTTGCAAGGGTAGGACGCTTCTATCATCAAACGTAGCTGAATTCTGTGGTTTTACGTTCCAAAACCACGATTCGATCATGAGGTACGCCGTAATGTGGGGCTCCGGATTAATTCTGACCACCAACAGGATCTTAAGCGTGCTCCCAATGCAAGACGTGGGCGGTTTTGCATTTCACCCCCATCGAAATGCAACCGCCGCGGCCGGGATTCGGTCACGCAACCTCGTATACTTGGCAGCGCAACACCATAGCCCCTGAGTCTGCGGCGGGTTATCAAATGCACTGGTGCCCGACATAACAGGGTAAGCAGCGAAGCGTATTCCTGAATATTTTCGGCCAACCACCTTTTTCGTGCCGTGCGATACCTACGCAGTGCATGAGTGTTCTCGCGTCTCTTCGCAGTCATTAAGAACTCAATGGAACGTGCTGATTGTGGCTTTGACATCGTTATTCTCGAAATAGACGCTGCGACGAAGATACGGTACAAATGCGCTCCCTGTGGTCATGTGTTTACGCGCGATTATGGAGCTGTTAAGCTCACGCGTGAGCACAATAGCGACTCGGCACTTCGATCTCGGAACCTATTATTTTTTATATTAACAAACCATTACACGATGGGCATATTCGGCCGCATGAAACGCTGGTGCACTCGTTCTAGCCTTATCACCGGCACAACTAAATGTTTACCTTTTAAGTTCAGCAGATAAGCGCTTTATTTCGTTTTACGAGCGTGATGTATACTGTCGCGCGTTGATACCTGGCCTGCTTGCAATCGGTGTTATTATTGCATTTGGCCGCGTCTGACACGTTTAGTAACTGCATAGATTAGAATGGCGCACCATGCATGTCGCCTTTGAGCTTACCTTCCTTCATGTTTATTAGCAGAGGTAATATACTGACGCACATTGGGTCGCCCATACTATGATGTCAACAGTTCTCAGCTACAATGTTTCGTTACACGTATGCGTCGATCACTTTTAATTTCATTTATTTTCACCTTAAAGGCCCGGAGGCATTACATGCTCGCAACCCGCGGCGCTGTTGCTGCACTCTTGGAATCGATTTCGTGGTTTTACTGTTTTTATTGAACATGAACTCGCTTTCTTGTCACTGCTTAGTTACCAAAGCTCTTCTAAACCGCGTCGGGCCACATACCTGGTATTTGCACATCTGCCGGTACCATGATCTATTAAACAGCTTGTTGGTGGCCGGCTTGCACTCTCAGTAGTGCAACGCCGGCTGAACGCAGAAGTGCGCGCTATGATTGAACTTGGCGTCAGAAGGTGACGCCACAAGCGTTGTTGCTCACGTCTGTTGTTCCGTAATGCCTGTACCAATTCATTCACTCATTTCCTTTTAAATTATTTCTGGCTTATAAGAGTCATTCATTCATTCTCGCCGGCCTGTAAGTCTTGCGAGCTGCTCTCCGCACTGCGACCGGTCTCCGGTAATGCCGCAGTCACTGCTATTTCCTTTTATTCGCCGCGAAACTCCTTCCAAGCCACCGCCGCGGACACTTTTGCCTATTTTCCGAGCCATTTCCCAGCGAGGCGCGGCTTCGTTCCGCTGCTCTGGCGGTGTGTACACTGTGCGTAAGTGCTTTCATCGGCGCCGTCGAATTCCATGCGCTCGGCCGCAGGCCCGTAGAACATTTGTTAGGCGCGAAACAAGCGCCGTAAAGCGGGCGGCGTGATTGTATCGGCCCTGCGTGCGTGCGTGCTCGCCGACTTGCGTGTGCGTCCTGAATCGCTAAGCGGGGGCCCCGCTCTCGTACGCGCCGGCCTTCGAGTTGGCTGTTTGGCGCTCGTACGAATGCGTGTGTGCGCCGGCTGGCGAGAAAAGGCGCCGCCCAAGCCACTTGATGAGTCGGCAGAAATATCGCCGACTCTTCAGTCTCTCACGTTTTCTCACTAAGTGCCACTGAAAGCCGCGGATTTTCCTCTGCAAATGGGGAGTTCCATAGTTTTGCTTGTCTTTGCAAAACTATCACAAGTAAAAGCGAAAGAAAGTTCACTTGGCCGCAGTCTTTCGCGTTTCGTTGCTATAGCTGATTGCCACGTTTATTACCGCTAGCTCCGACAAGTCCGACCCTATAAGCATGCAGATGCATACAAGCGCGCACACACATTCTTCGCCGTTTATGTTTAGGCGCTCTTTAAAAAGACTCAACACATAGGTTTGCCTCGCCAGCATTTAGTCTCGATCCTAAGGCCCGATCCCACCAGCGGTGGCCAGCAGCACCGTTTGCTGGGAGGAGCTAATGCTGCTATATATCGGAGCGCGCTTGAAAAATCGCGCACGTAATGTTTCCAATGACTGGTTTGCGACAGAGAACCAGTGTAATCGTGTTGAATGACGAAGGGATGGCCGAACAATATCCGTAACAAGACATGGCCGGAGTATGAAGAAGTTAACAAAGTTACTGATCTAGAGGCATTGTTGTTGACCCATAGCATTGATATAGCCATCCTCACTGAAACGTGCTTAAATGAGTCCATTTATGACAGTGAATTTGTGCCCGCTGGATACAGCGTACATAGAAATGACCGCGAGAGTAAGGCTGGTGGGGTGGCTATTCTTTTTGGCAAATCCTTAGGCATGAAAAAAAAATGTCTGATGTGCCTGGTGTCGAGGCTGTCTTTTGCAAAGTGTATTGTGGTAATACCACGTATGTTATAGGCGCTATTTACAGGCCTCCTGGTTCTGATGTTGGCATCCTCGAAAAGTATCTAGACACACAAGTCAGGCTTGGGGACAAAATAATCCTATCAGGCGATTTCAACCTGCCCGAGGTGGATTGGTCAACATTCACAGCCCGAAACCGAAATGATAATCACTGTGAAATACTGATAGATATGGCCTTCGCGTTCGACTTACTGCAAGTAGTTCAAGATTACACCAGGATTCAGGGATTCAGGGTAAGTCCATACTCGACTTGTTTTTTGTAAGTGGTTCAATTACAGCCGAAACTTCCTGTGAGGTAATACCTGGTATCTCGGACCATTCTGCAGTATTGCTAGAATTGACTGATGCAGCAATTAAACGTAATAACCCAATGTCTAGCTTCCCTAACTTTTCACGAGCAGATGATGTCTCTATCATTGACATGCTTTCCTTTAATTTAGATATTTCCTCCTCCTATTCTGGAGATATAAACAGTCTTTGTCATCAAAATAATTGTAAAAGAATGCATCGATAAATATGTTCCCCGCATTGCAAAGAAGTCGAAGCGCAATAACGCCTGGATCTCTCGGGACTCATTGCGGTTACAAAGGCAACTCAAGAGGCTAAAGAAAAAACAAAAATCTACAAACTCTTCCTACACTGCGCAGAAAATAGCGCATATTACATTACAGCTAAAAACACAAGTACGAACTGACAAACAACGGTATTTCGGAGAGTCCGTAGCTAATTTTATACGCACGTCTCCCGAGCAATTCTGGCGGCACATACGGCGGACTTCTAGCGATTGTGATGTCTTTGATATCGAAGGTGTACGAGTAGATGACGCAAAAAGAATCTCAAATGCTTTCAATGAGCAATTTAAGAGCGTTTTCACTGTTGATAATGATGTTTTGCCACACTTCGACGAAAATTTCCCACCCATACCAGTTGTTCTAATTAGTGAAGCTGAAATTTTGAATATGCTCTTAAAACTCTATGTAAAGAAGTCCCCAGGGCCAGATGACATACCAAACGCATTTTTGAGAGATACGCAGAATGAGTCTCAAAATACTTGTGTGTTCTGTTCTCTAGATCACTATCTGAGGGGCAAGTTCCGGACGACTGGGGAATCGCCAGAGTAAAACCTGTCCATAAGAATGGGAGGAAAGACTGTATAAAGAAGTATCGTCCAATTTCCTCAACCTGTACTGCATGTAAACTTTTAGGACATATTATACATAACCACATAACGCAGTTTCTTGACAAACATAATATTTTAATCAAAGTATCAACATGGATTTCGACAAGGTTATTCTACGTGTACTCAACTAGCAGAAACTATACGTGACTTTGCACTTTCAATTAATAACGGAAAACAAACCGATGTCATTTTTATGGACTTTAAAAAAGCTTTTGATAAAGTCTCTCATAAGAAGTTATTGCACAAATTAGGGAAAATATTAAATAACCAACAACTTTTAAACTGGATTGCCGCACACATTAACAATCGAAAACAGTTTGTTGTCTTTAATAGAGAAACTTCGGAAGTTGTTGGTGTAGTCTCAGGCGTTCCCCAGGGGTCTGTGCTTGGACCCCTTCTTTTTCTTTTGTTTATTAATGATATTGTCTGCAACATTCCTGTCAAAATACGATTGTATGCCGATGACTTCGTGATTTACACGGAAGTGAACAGTACAGCTGAACAGATTCTTTTAAATGATACACTCAACAAAATTGTTCAGTGGTGTGATATGTGGCAAATGTGTATAAACTATGAAAAAAAAAAACAGTGTTCATGGTAGTTACTCGCAAAAAAAGACCATTAACCTTTGTCTATTCTATCAACAGCAGTGTTCTTCACGAAGTACCTCATTACAAATACCTGGGTCTCTGGATAACAAGTAACTTAGACTGGACTAAACACATTGATTATGTTTGACGTAGTAGTTCTGCGGAAACCCGCAAGGTGGAGAAAACTAATGAATAAAGGGAAAATCAGACATCCACCCGTTCGTAGCAATTGCTACAAAGGAAACCCATACGGGTTCCTTTAAAGAAAAGCTTCATAGACATCCACCCGTTCGTAGCAATTGCTACAAAGGAAACCCATACGGGTTCCTCGAAAGAAAAGCTTCAGAGTTGAAGCTTTTTTTTAAAGGAACCCGTATGGGTTTCCTTTGTAGCAATTGCTACGAACGGGTGGATGTCTGATTTTCCCTTTATACATTGATTATGTCGTAAGAAATGCAAACTAAGTTGTTCTTTTTACGAAGAGCTTTAAAATTTACTGCTCCTGATGTCCGCATGACCGCATATAAAGCGCTTATTCTCCCATCATTAGATTATGCAGCCATAATCTGGGACCCCTTCACTAGGACCAATATTAACAAGATTGAAAGCGTACAGAAAAAGGGTGTGCGATTCATATATAACAGCTTTGGACGTTCTTCTGTTTCTGCCCTTTTAACCAGAGCCCACTTGCCACAAATAACCCAAAGAAACCGGTCATCTAAGCTAAAATTTGTGTATCAAATTGTAAAGGGGCACTATAAATTAGACACTTCAGACGTAATAACCTTTTCATCCGGGTATGCCCCTAGACAAAGACGCCAATTAACAATTGCTCCGTTTCACACACGTAACAAATCCTTTAAATACTCTTTCCGCGGACAATAACTGAATGGAACCAGCTTACTAACACCCAAGCAACAGCCTTCACTTACCTTGTTTACATCGTGTCTAACTTAGTACTTACCGTATGCCTTCTATTTTAGTTTATATTAGTTTATTTACTCTTATGTATCTATGTATTTGTTGGTTGACTTTCTTGTGATCGTTTCAACATTTGTACCCTCCTGCCAAAATCCCCAAAGTGGGATTGCAGTATAAATAAATAAATAAATAAATAAATAAATAAAAGTAATTCACAATTCGTCACACGGTACGGTCGCAGTGACGAAGATTGTGGTGACAGCAGGCCATGCAAATGAACCACGAGTGACGCATTCCACTGTAGGCCGTTTAGTAGCGAGCTAGCTTGACGGCTGTGTGTGGTCGTATACGTACCGTAGAAGAGCACCGCATGCGTTTATTCTCATCTGCGAGATATGACCTTTTTTTAACAAGTCTGCGCCGTCCTATTCAGATTCGCGTTCTGAAGCATCGGACAGTATGTATTCCTGCCTTACACGTTTGCGAACACTGCTTGTCGGAGGCGCGTCACGCTTCGATGAGGCCGTTCGCGAAGCCAACATGGCGGGTCGGTTCGAGTCGGTATGATTGCGAGGGCGCGTCCTGTGGCGCCGAGGTCTCTCCTGAAAGGACTTCGTGCCATCAGCGGCGCATCGTTGTCCCTCTCTCGGAGGTCGTGGGCACCGCCGTAGATGTGCCGATGGGCTTCGTGCGGCCCTAATGGCGCTCACCTCTACTGCAGCGCGGTTCCTTTTGAATTTTCCGTCTCGCTTGCTAGACGTCGTCTTTGCCATCGAGCACCCGCTTGCACAGTGATGCGTCCGCTTATTGTCTGCTCGGGGTCACCGCGATGTCCTCGCCAGAGGTGGGCAAATGTCCTCAATTTTTTCTTTTCCCCCAGCCAGCCTTAAAACCTCGTCCTCACTTCGCCGCTATCCTCGCGGTCAAAAATTTACTGGCTTTTCCTCATCCTTATCGTCTCCTTGTGATTTTCTTCGTCTCTCTCTCTCACTCGCCTCCTCAACTTGTCAACGCTCACTTTCCGCAAGTTCCGGGCTGGCGTTCACAAAAAAGTTGTTACGGTGGAAGTGTTCCTAAAAAAGGACGCCATGCAATCGTGATGTTGGACATATAGCCACGGTGACCGGTCATTGACAGACAGTACTTGCGAATGAAAAGCTTCCTAAATTCAAAATCAAGTCATGATGAAAGACTTTTGTTGAAACAGTGGCCTGGACCGGCGCCGGGCCCGGACCGGCGCCGGGCCCGGACCGGCGCCGGGCCCGGCCCGGCGCCGGTCCAGTTGGCGCTGCTCAACAAGGTCCGGCTTGAAGATCGCAGCCTCCTACGTTTCAGTGAGGAGCATCTGCAGCTGCTGGTTGTGTCGCTCTGATGCTGGCTCGGGTGTCCTTGCATTGCAGTAGAAGGTGTGCCACGCCTGTCCGGCACGTTGCAATGTGGACAGGTGTAGCTGTATAGCGTCGGTCAAATATGCAATAAGATGCCTTGGTGTAAAGGTATTACTCTGGAGTCGCCTGCAGTCGGTGCCTTCGTATCTTGTTAGTTTTGGATGCGGGCCAGGGTATACCCTGCGTCCAAGCCGATAGTGCTGCAGTAGTGCTCAGTAGGTAAGTGGTATGGTTTCTGTTTCCTCCGCTGATGTGGGTGCGCGGGCGATGTTTAGGATTTCGTGCCGGGAGGCCCGAGTGACGCTTGCGCGGGCCGCGGTGTGTGCCGCGAATCAAATCAAAATTTATTGAGCATTGCATAGATGTCTAGGCGCGCAGACAGAAAGCTTATGCAGTGGCTTAACCAGGAGTCCGGTGGCCTCCTACAGAAAAAAATTCGACCTTGCGTACAGAATTATCTTCAAGTAAAAAAAAAGATTTACACACTCTTTCACAAGTAAAAATTGTACGCATGTATGCAGCAACAAAAACTCTACTAATTGGGCGGATGGAATAAGTAAACAGTCCAACAGTCTATAGTAATACAGTTGTACCTACCGGTAAGCATTTTGAAGACCCGTTTTTTTTATAGCACTCTGAATAACGGGACTCTTATATTACTAGTCACTGTGCCAGTCGCGTTTCTTTTTCTTCGTGATTACGTGTATTCTTTCTCATTTAAATGCGCTGGCGACGTCAGCCAGACGGTTGGACGATTTGGTCAACCAACGCCGCCTCTTAGTCCATGATGTCATCTCTGGCGCTCCATACAACGACGCCAAAGATCTGCAGACCGCCGGCATGGACGCCTGCTCGCTAGAGAAAAACGCACAAGGTCTGCTGGCTTCCTCGTCGCTCTGGCAAGACAACCCGCAAGGGCATCTGCCGACTCTGCGCGCTTTATAGGCAACCCTCCGATCTTCGCTACCCCGAGGCAGGTAGAAGAAAAATGTATAACACATCGCGTAGTGCTCCTCCAGTGCGCACGTTGGTGAAAAAAATAATAAAGAGCACAGCTTCTCTGCCCACGCCAGCCGCCGCAACGGCTCAGTGGCCATGGCGTTCTGCTTCTGCACACGGGATCACGCGTTCGACTCCCGTTAGCGGTGGCCGCATTCCGAGGGGGCGGTAATGCAGAGGCGCTCGCGTGTTCTGCTTCGGGTGCGCGCTGATCTTTCAACTCCAGGTGGTCAGCATTAATCCGTAGCCTTTTTTGATAAACCCTGTGTTGCCTTAGCGCCTTTGACCGCAGCAACAGTTATCTTTAGTTGGTGTTCAACACTTTTTCGGCGTGATTGAGTGCAACCGGAAGGCGCAAGCGGAGAGCCTATCGAGGCTAGAATGTTATTGAGAGTAGGAAATGATGGGACATATGTTCACAATGACACATTTTCCCACATTATGTAGACAGTTCAGGGAGTATTGCAAAATCGATTTAAAAAAAAGTATGCACAGCTAAAATGCCGTCGTTAGTTTGTTTCCAAGTTAGGCGAATAAGCACGCTTGTTCTTTTATGATTTGAAATATATTATTTCAGAAATGTGATAAATGTGATGTGCTCCTTTTCCGCGGAATTTTTCGCCCCATCCCTCGTTAATTCTAACGTTCGCCTCCAAAGCCCCACTGCGTGGCTCTCAGTTGCAGAGAGCGCCAGCCACTTCGGCTCCCGTTCGAGGCGCGTGACGGCCCCTTCCGCACGCGCAGGTCTGCTCCACGCGGCACGTCGCGGGCACGTCTTTGGAACGTGCCGGGCGGGGGCGCCGGGGCATCCGCACGTTGCGATTGATTTTCCTTGGTGGTGGTACGATGCTCCCCGTTGCATGCCGCTGCAAGGACGTCGGAGAGAACGTGTGTGATACGTGATGCACGTTTAGGCCTGCTTGTGCTCTCGACGTTCAAGTACAAGGGCAGCTTTACCCGCCAGAGGAACTGCTCTTGTTCTACTTGCTTAAATTTAGGCAGACGGGTCCGAGGAATAGTGTGATAGGTGCGACTCTGGGTATTCCTGGCTGGATACACCCCACGATACTGTGTGGAGACTATTATACATATTTGTCGTGAGCCAGAGATGTTACTCTTTGGCCGCGTAGATGATATGGGTGTACGTCGATACTAGATGTCTAAACATCTTTCGTTTGTACCAGCCTGAAAGCGCCGTCTGAAACATTGTTAAAGGCCAACTCTGTATCGGAGGCGGTGTTTTTGCGAGCAATGTGCAACATTACGTGTTTATTGCCAATATGTCTGTATTGTCTATATTGCCCATTGTCTCTGTTACCATTTGGCTGCGATGTGCGTCGCAGTCGACGCTCGAGAGTGCCCTGGTTCGCACGAACTCTGGCTGTCGTGCACGCGTGGCTTTTGCCATTGCGGCACTTGCCGTCAAATGGAGCCAACTTAGTCTGGGTCTTCGCGTACGCAAAGTCGCTTGTGTACACTATATTTAAGACTTTCTTCTGTTCCACACTCCCGTGGTGAACGGTTCAAGAAACGCTGCAAAACATCCATTTCTAACTGGATCATATCTAGGAACACTGTCGGAAGTTTTACGTGGCCGCATCAGCTGACAAAGGCGTGACATCGTCGCCACGTAGCGCGCTGCTCGTTAAATCTTGGATAGATTGTGGATTCAGAGGTATAGAACGATCCAGGACGCCTCTGCCGGGCCTGTCTCCTGAGGTGCCTGCTGTCCCGGCCGTGGTGACGCTTTCGACGCGTGAGCTTGTGTTCCTGAGCGGGTGCCTTCTACACACGCGTCGCCGACGAAAGCGAACTTCTGCGTGTTTCACGCCTGTCGGTGACCCGGCGGTGCAAGTTGTTGCGAGCTGACACGAGAAGACTAATGGAGCCGGTTTAGGTGCGATGGCTGATTGCGTAAGTGGATGACGGTTTTGGAGGGCGTCACATATTGTGCGGCTCGGTGACTCGTCCTCCCTCGACACCACCGGCTACACAGCTCGCCCGATACGGGTCGAGGGTCGGTAGTTCGCTTCGGGCTTTTCCTGCTCTGCCCTTGTGCATTAGGACCTCTACACCCTCTGCATTTGGCGGAGAAGAGTAATTGGCTGCCTCTTTATTTTTAGAAACAGCTTCTCGTCACTTGCGCTGCTAGCGGAATGACGTTCATTAAGCACAGTGGATGGATTCCTAACGAAATAGTTGCGTGACAGCCAGGGTGCTAAGGTGTGTTGGTTCAGCTGTGCACGTTATTCGCACAATGTAGCCCGCTCAGTCGTAGATTGTGCAATCGCCCATAGGGGCGATGCAGTTGTCGCCAGTCCTAAAGGCGCTACTTGCTCTAAAAAAAATTAGCCTACTCGTATGAAAACCTAGTCAAAGACAGAGGGGCGTCATTCCACGTGAAACGTCCCAGACCCCAAAACAGACCATCGCCGATTCTCTTGGGGAAAAAATTGGGCTGGTTGGTGATTGCGTGAAGGAAGTTTCACCAAATTATTTTTCTGGAAGAAAAAAAGAACAATTGACGTGAGCGCCTTTGAAAGTCCGGCAAAGAAGCAAAAGTTGGTCGCAGTTTTATGGAAAATTTTAAAAATTAAGTTTGACACTACGTACATAAATCTTATTTTAGAATATTCTGCTGGCGTAGTTTTCATGTGACGTCATAGATGAACACACTTATAAATGTTCCGAGTTTAACTGGCTCATAAAGAAGTAGAAAATTTCGTGTTCTCAGAATTATTTGTTTCATAAACATCGTTAATGTTTCAGCCACATTATTTTCTTTTTTTTTCGTTGCTATAGCTCATGCTAACAATGCTCGACTATGAAATCAAGTACTTTTTCACAAACTTACTTCCGAATTTGGCACGAAGTCACTTTTTGCCGACGTGCAGGCCTCAATTAAGCATTAAGGCCTCCTAGATAAAAATACATGAGAACTCATTATACGCACCAACCTTCCAGCTTGTGACGTTGACATTTTAATTCGAGTAAAGCTTGTTTGATTCAAAAAAAAAAAGTTTTTAGGTCCACAACCAATCTCACCGGTAGGCACACCCGAACTGTCTTTATTGCAAAACACATGCGTGCCATAATTCAAATCTTGCCTTGCTTATAAACTTTTTGTGCATAAAACGTATGCGCATGCTTTTTTATTCGCTGTAAGTGGCAGTAAGGTATCCGTTTACGCTGTTTTCGTGTTGAGGCCCCCGCATCTACGTTTTACGATAATACATATGTGTGATGAAAGTAAACCATGATTGCTTCGAGGTCCTCGTCAGGTCCGAATAGTTATCGGACACGAGATTTTGTGCGCGGCGCGGATTCATTGTTTTGTAAGTGCTGTATGTCAGCAAATTACGGGTTATACAAGAACCGGAATAATCGATACTCCGCCCAAACCGTGGCATAGGAGACAAATGACAAGAAATTTCCAATTTGCAGGCTATAGTCATCTGTGAGTGTTTGTGGGCCCGATCAAGCGTTGTGAAGCAGCACAAAAAAAAAAATGACCATGTCATTATTCTGCCTGCGCGTAGGACAATCAGGCTACGTTAACCACTGCAAAAAGCTCACATGAACGCTGTATTCGCCTACCTGACCGCCCCGAGGCCCCCCTAATGAAAAGTGCGCCGTTTACGATGTATCTATCTATACTGATGTCAGTGACACAACACACGTTTGCTTGGCAAATAGCCAGAGTGTATATGCGTGCCAAAAAAACTAGCCGGCGTCGCGTACGTGTTCTGCAGTGGAGACACATTTCGCGAGTGCCCAACGGTGACATTGGTTGTGGACTTCAAAGATGTTTTCTTTTTCTTTTTGCCTCCAACAAAATTTAGCTAGAATTAAAATTTCTATATCGCAAGCAGAAAGGTTGGTGGGCATAATGTGCTATCTCGCGCATGTTTATTTTGAGGACCCTAATGCTTAATTTAGATTTGACCATCGCCAAAAAGTTAATTTTTGCCTTATATGGAAGTAATGTTCCGGAAGAGTGCTTGATTTCATAGTCGAACATTATTTTTAGCATGATCTATAACTGGAAGAAACAGAAAAAATTATTCTGGCTGAAACTTTTACGATGTTTATGAAAAAAAGTTCTGGAAACGTACATTTCTTCATACTTTTTACGGAGCCAATTAAACGCGGAAAATTCATAAATGTATTCACATATGACGTCACATGAAAAGACCATGCCACTAGAATATTCCAAAATAAGGTTTGTCATTGAACCTAGTTTCACTTTAGATTTAAAAAAGAATGCCTTTAACCAACTTTTTCTTCTTCGCGGAAACTTCAAAGAGCGCTTACGTGACCAAAAATGTTTTTTTCGAGAAAAATGTTTCGGAGAAAACTTGTGCTAGCTAGTGATTGTACGAACAAGTTTTTTTCCCGGACAGTGGTGGAACAGCTGCGCCAATTGCGCCATCCTGCGCCAAAACGGCATTTTGAGCGGTAAATTGTGCCGAGCCTGCGCTAAAGCATGCGTAAGAGCGAAACCCTCCTTCCGTGAATGCTTTGCAGATAGAAAAGCTGAAATAAAAACCAGCAGCACGCCATGATTATCATTGTAGAATAGGAAGCAGAGGCACGTACATTCCTCACTATTACCTCTGTGGACCAGTCGGAGTCATCCGGTTCATCATTCGCGCATTTTAGAGCTCTTAGGCCCCCGTTCCGGCGTCTGCGACGGCGTAACTGAGTAAACGAGCGCAGCGAAAGATGAAAGCGAACGCGGAGCGCAGCGGGGGATGAAATTGACGAGGAGGAAAGCGGAGTGGAGGGTGCAGCGTGAGGCGGAAAGCGGAGGAGGGTATGGCGAAAGAGAGAAGAAAAGAGTAGTGCGGCGACGATGGCTACGAGATGGCGCCATAGTAGCGCGCGTCGTCTGGGAGGTCTGTCGGCGGCGGCGGCTGCTGTGAATCGCGCCCACTCGTCACGAACGCTCTAGTTCTCGCAATATCCAGATTGGCGAGGCAGTCGTGCCGCCTTTCGCTCCATTTGCAACGTGCCGCGCGAGGCAGATTGTCCGCGCCAGCCAAAAATATATAGCGGAATGAAAACACGAAGAGCTGCGCTCAAATTTTGCATTGGGGAGTATCGTAATTGTCGGTGAATTCTTTCTCTCTGACGGACGTACGATGTGCCGCTGTACCGTCTTGCTGGCGCTTTATCTGGGTGCTCATTGCACCCGCGTGGTACCGCGGAGTTTTCCAAAGGAGGATGTCACATTCTAGGATTAAATCTAAGGTTTTTCAATGTTTATGGGTGATAGCGGGGCTTTGCAAAAGAGCCTCTCCGATCAGAATCGTACGTGGTGCATCGTTAAGAATGGCATTAGCGAATGTGGTACACGGCTAGAGCCGCCACTTCGATGGGATCCGCATGTTCGTTGACACAAAGCGTTTGCCTCGCTTTTGGGTTGCTGCAGTATGGCGGTGAAATATAGCGTCGACGACGCAAATGCACAACCGTATTTGCGTCTCGCGCATGCGCAGTGACACTGACGCTATATATATATATATATATATATATATATATATATATATATATATATATATATATATATATATATATAATTCTTTGTGGCCTCTATTCGAAAACTCCGTAATGTACATGGCATGACATGAATATATATATATATATATATATATATATATATATATATATATATATATATATATATATATAGCATGGGGTCATGTTCAGTGCAAGCGCGCGTATTCCATCGATCTTGCGGTGAGCCTCTGCCCACAAGCCGTGACTGTCGCAATGTGTTGCATCCTGGGTTACTAAAGACGCGTTTGTTGACGATCTGTCTGTGGTGCCTTCTCTGCGCCGTATCGACAAATCCGGTCGCCCTTTGTGCGTCGCGATATGGAGAAGCGTCGCGTCCTTTCCTGATCGCGCTTGCAGGGCAAGCTTCGCGCAAACCCATCTCCGCAACTTATCGACTATAGCGGATAAAATTTGCATGGCTTATATGTTAAACATACGTGCGTTGTACCTTGCGCCAAAAGTGCTTGCTGCTGCGCCAAATCGGCTTTTTGCCTGCGCGAGGACCTGCGCCGAAAGGAGAAATGGCTGTTCCCCCACTGCCAAGGAAATCGGCGATGGCCACTTGTGGGGTCTGGGACGTTTCGTGTGGAATACCCAGAGGGGATTATTTGTCATCTAACTTGGTAATTGATTTGGCGCTTAAGTAACTAAAGCTACCTCGCCATGTAACGCGAGCGCGATTGCAGTGACCTTCCATGTGCGGCAATGCGCCGCTGCAGTGGAACGTGTAAATCGCTCTCTGCACGTGTCATGCGTTGCGCGATATAACCATTGGAACCGTCGATACTTGCCGGTGTGTCGCCGCCGCCGCGTGCACGCGCCCGCAACGCAGCTGACCGCGCGCGCCTCTTGCCGGGCGAGCAGGCGCGTCTCTCGCGGTCGTGACCAGCGGGGCCGTCGTTTTGCTTTTAATTGGAGAAGCAGCGGGACGCCGCGCGCGTCTATATGTGCCCCCATTGTCTCTTGCGGCCGCCGGTGCGGGGAGAGCGGTCGAAGGCCAAGGGCCGCCGATCGCCGCCCGTGAGCTGTTCAGCGCGAATTGGGTCGCCGCGATGCCTCCTTCGTGCGGCGCGCTTGTTGCCTCCGGAATGGAGGAGCACGGCCCGTTTTTAGCGCTGCGCCTCGCTGCTGCCGGCGGCCTTTTCGGCCGCTGAGACAAAAGCGAGTGGAAAAGGCCATCCCGCGCTCGGTCTGACGGATCCCGCTGCTTCGCGAAACGCCGCCGCCTCTTCGTGACTCTCGAGCGGGAGCGCCTCCGAAGACGCCGGCCGCTCGTTCCCGTAAAGTGCGCCCAGGTACAAGCGACTAGCGCTGTGTGCGCGCGCGCACGTTCATTGTTTCCTTGTCTTTCTGTTTTTTTTTTTTCTCGTCGTGACAGCGCCGAATAAGGCCCTCCCGCGGAGAGGACCCCCCCCCCCCCCCCGTACCTTTGTCCATCGTCTCTCGCAATCGAGGAGGTGTTTTGGAGAACATGCTTTTATCGCCGGGAAGGAATTGGGTCTCAAGCTTGACCAGCGCATACTTCTTTCGCGTTTGAGTCGCCGCTGTCTAGACAGATGGATTAAGCGAAAGCGCGGGAAACCTTTCTTGGCCTCGGAGCTCAGCAACGTGCGGGAAGCGCTTTTCCGAGGAGCAAATGCTTGCGGCAACAGTAAGTGCAGCTTTAACACGAAAAGTTCTTCGTACAAAAGTTTTCGCCGCTCTGCGCGACGTGCAGTGCTGAAGGCGCGGAAGTTTGACCTCTTCGTCCTCTCATTTTTCGTTCTTTGCACTTTTCACTTCATAAGCCTCGTATAGCTGCATTTTCTCTCACAACTGTTGGCGCCTGCGTGGTTTCTGGTTTCGACAATGGATTAGGGATCTTGTTGCGGAGGTGGAACGCGCTATCATGGACGCGGCTTCTTATCCCTCAGCTCTGAGGTGACGCTGAGCGCCTGCTCAGTGCTTGTGCACCAGCAGGATCAAGCGTACAGTCCAACGACACAAATTCTGCGGGGTTTTAGCCCATGGCAAGCGTGTTCGTCGAAACGAATGCGGCATATCGCTGATCGCACATTGCACGTTGCTGTCCGTGAGCTCATGACGAAACATCAAAAAGACATTAAAGAAGCTTTGTTAGCGCAGATCGCTCATTCAATAGCAAAACGACCACTCGTACCATCAGGGATAAGCCAGAGAAGACATGAAAACGATAGCAGCGACGCCACCATCAACTCTCCGTACCACCTCGCCGTGACGTCATTAATTTGGAGTTTTCACGGGTGTAGTTTATCGGTAAGAAAGGACTGCATTGCATGCCAGAGGAACCTCTTCCTGCGCCTAAATGTCCCAAATGTAGAACATACTTTGAAATCCGTACTGGCATACCAGCGTTGAGGTTCCGGCACAGCAACAATAATCATAATAATAAAGCTTTGCCTTCATGTTCTTCTATAACAAACCTTTTCTCGCCAAGTGAATGAAAATACCTGAAAATATTTCATCAATCTAGCTTGATCTATACTGTTGCTTTTCAGTCACTTTGGTCATATTTACCCTCTCTTCAACGGCAGTGAAATTTGAATGCGCTCACACAACGAGCCTGTGACAAAAATAAATAAATTAATTAATTAAAATGGGGGGGGGGGGGAGGACGATGGACATCTTACGTTGTGCGACTGTGCCAGCGGCTGTTTTCAGTACCTGAGTATTTTACCATCTTTTGAAGAATTAACCCGTTTATTTTCGCTATTACTCATGCATGTCCAATGTTGCCACATCAGAAGATTAGTACAGATATTTAAAGGTTCCTCTTCTTTAATATACGAGTAATTTTTTAAGGCCACCGTGTTTCTTATGTCTGATGGAAAATCGGGCGTTCCAGGTCACTTTTTCAGCAGAGTGAGGCTAAGCGGCTTTCTTGGCTCTCTCGAAGAAGGAACGCTTGAATTCGTAAACAACTGCTGACAGTGTTCCTGGCATGAGTAGGACAAGTACTGGAGTGGTTTCGATCGATCACTTTTTCGTAGAGCATCCGTTCTTCTCACATGTGATAACTGTAGCCTTCGTATTGCACTTTTCGTTATATCGAGAAAGGTAAGGAAAATGCTTGCTGCACGAAGTCCGCGAAAAAAGGAAGGGCTCGACGTGCCACCGGCCATGAATAGCCCAACTAGGTTTGTACCCTTCGAAGGCCCGTGCTTGCGCAAAGGGTTCGTCACTTACGTGTTTCGCGCATAGGTTGTGCGAAATCTCGGCCACCCCCTATAGCCTCACGTGACATTGACGTGGTGACCCGGCAGAAAAACTTGGATGCTCGGCTGGGCATTCGAAGCATAGCGCATTCGAAGGCTGCCATCTCGAGCGAGAGCAAACTGCACGGGGTCACGGAAGTCGGACACGCTATTTTAGCGCGATTGCTTTAGATGCAGTGGGCACCGCGTTCATCAACGTCGTCACAAATCTCCTTTACGTCCACGAATTGGCGCGCCGAGGTAGGGCATAATTGAGCAGTGCCCGTTCAGTTTGTTTGCTCTCGCAGATGTCGCCACGTGTGATGTGTCGAGGCACTTACGTGCGTGCCTACTTGAGCGCTTCTGTAGGGCCTCTTCCATGCTTAATGCGGTGTTCGTAAAATCGACAGCCATGCAATTTGTGTGATCCCTTCACGTTCCGCGGCCTGCGTTTCAGCGTTACCAAATGGTTTCGGCTTGCTGTAGACGCAGCGCCGAAAATGTGCATGAGGCATTACTTGTCATCGGCTTGTCAGATGGTAAATCACAATTTTTCTTTTCTCAGTCGGAATGTTTGACGTTCTTTGAGTCGTGCTTGGACTTGTGATAAGCTGCATGCTTTGTGAGCTTGCCTCATTGTTTATTTTTCCCAGCACTTCTCGCTAGTTCCTTATACTCTTCACATTTAACGAAGCCTGCATGGGCCCTGACCTACATGTGACGTTTGCCATTTCACTGAGTACTCATTGCACGCTTGTGGCTTTTGTGTGCGTACTTTACTTTGACGCAGGGACGCGACACAGCGCCTCCATTACGCTTTGTCTCACTCACGATCCCATTAGCGTACGGCTCCGAATCGCAAACCGTGTGCTGCCGTTTGTACCTGCCCCACCCGATTCGGCCGCGAACCGCGCATTCGCGGTTAGTGCCGGTCGTGTTCGGGCCGGACTGGCTTGCAGTTGTTTACCATGCAAAGCTGCGGCTCACAAATCCTTACCCTCTGACAACTCCCGGGCCCGCGGAGGGACGCACGGTATATCTTCATTTCCACACTGCACAGTGTGTAGAGGTGGCTTTGACTGTGCGGTTCGTGGAGGCTTGCACGCAAGTTTGTGTTACCTTCCCTTTATGCGTCATCGTTCTAGTCGGTGTGTGTAGAGAAGGTGGCGTGATCTCGTTTACTTTTCGCAGAGTGTGTCGTACATCTGTATTGCTCACATTTATTCGCGAACATAAAGACCTTTTCGTTTCTTCTGGTTGTTTTGAATCTCTCATAATTATAAAGTTGGAACATAAAAAATTGAACTCTTACACTGTTTTCTGCCATCATGCAATAAGCCAGCTGCCATTGTTTCCTTCTGTTTATTTGTTTGTTTGCTTGCTTGCCTCCAAGAGTGGTTCATGCCCACTATGGGTGATTGGCCAAGCATCGAGTGAGTTAAGAAAATTATTATAGGAGTCTTAAAAAAAGCAATTTCGACAAATCTTGAATAGCTAGAAAGAATGAAGTCACACAAAAATGAAAAATTTAGCTAGGAAATCGACCTGGCTCAATTATATTTACCTCGCAACAACTGCACCAATTTCCCTACAATAATGTTCCTGAGAAGGGGCTCCCAAAGATAGAATATCGGGAATCGTTATATTCAATTCAGCACCATGAAATTGTCCTTCTAAAGTATGTTCTTTTAATTATGTGTTCTTAATGATGTGAGAAATGTTCTATTGTCTCATCCTCTCCACACTATGAGCTCAAGGAGGAAGGCGCCAGACCAGATCGATGCAGATAATAGTTTAATGTAAGTATTCGACGTCGGAATTTGGTAAACAGGACTTCAACTTTTCTATTACGTCAGAAGTTTCTGCTCCAATGAAATAAGGGGTGTCGGTAATCAGTTAAATTTGTTAATGATAGATCCCAAGAGTATTATATGACTGCACGTCTCGTGAACCAAATGCAGCAGTTATGAAAGCTCACACAGGAAGGATCGGGCGAATTGGACCACCAAGGGTCACTCTTGCCAAACTGTCTGCTAATTCATTCATAACTTATCCTTTGTGACCAGGCACCCATACCAGTCTAATTAGTGTCAAGTATTAGACAATGAAATGTGCGTGAAATTTGTGAGCGACTATTTGCAGTGAGAACTGAACATGAGAATAAAGAATCCGTCACTGTTACAACTTCCGAGATTGGTGAATTCACTTTTCGTAGAGCCAATGTTCCTCATCTTGTCTTGTCTTCCAAGCACTTCTCTGTCGGCTTCCTCTTATTTTTCCACGGATCGTTCTCTTCTTCGACAGCTTTACCAGGAGCACTACAATAGGGTTGGTCTCATGATGCTTGGTAGCCAATTTTCCTATCTTCTCTTTGCTAATGGACAGTGACGTCCCTTGAACGGGTAAGCACAAGTATATCTCGGACGCTTACTTCTGTGGTGCGCGTATTTAGTGCGGCATGTAGCGCGTATGGTGGTTCTATTATTCATACGATGGGCTGACAGCGTTTCGAGCGTGGTATCAGAGCTGTGTTCGCGCCTGACCCTTCCCGATGCAGCGGCGACGTAGGCGCCATATATTCTAGGAGTACGGCAGGCAACTTGGCCGGTGTAACGATTCAGTTCCGCTTCCATTCCATTCTTTTCGACCTATGCCATTAGCTCGCAGCCCGCTGCGCCGCTGTTATTGCTTGGATCTGCTATACGGTGCCACAGAGGATCAGAAAGGAATGTTTCTGAAGGGCAGGAATTGTTGCATTATGAGGCCTTTGGTTACTGTACGCAGAGGTGTTCCTGTGCCGGGTGCTGAAGTGGAAAGCGCCTGTGGTGTGTGTGTGTGTGTGTGTTTGTTCTTCTGTGTGTCGTTGTTTTGGCGCTGTTTTCACCCTTTCACATCGAAAGCTTGTTTTTCGCACCCAGGACGGTCTTCGCGTGATATCTTGCGATACCTCCATTCAGTTGAAAAAAAATAATTCTAGGATATTATACGCGCCAAAGCCACGATATGATTACGAGGCTCGCCGAAGTGGGCATTGGAATGCATTATGTAACCGCGCAAACGACAACGGACTAAGAAGGAAACACACAGGACAAGCTCGGAACTTCAACTCCTCCTCCTGTGTGTTTCCTTCTTCGTCCGTTGTCCTTTGCGCGGCTACATAATGCATTCCAATATCTACCACCAACTAGCCCGCCCCTTCCTGTCCCCGTAGTGAGCGACTGCGGATTAATTTTGACCACTTGGGGTTCCTTAACGTGCACCTATATTTAAGTCTATTCAAACATGCATTGCTTCGTGTCTTATTTACGTTTTGTAATGTGTTTGTTTTTTCCGTTAGGTGCAAACTTGCTATACCCACCCTGTTACGGCCAAGACGGCCAACAGTATTTGAAAATAAAATTTAAAAAGGGCACTAGCGTTATTGCATTTCGCCCCATCAAGAGAGAAAGGATGCATGGAAATGCAGCGAGGTTAACCAGAGGTAGTTCCGATTGGCTACATATATATACATATACGGATATATACGGTACTGCAAACATTATATTGACAATTACACTATGCATTGTAGAGTGGGACAAGATTTCATCATATCACGGTAATTTTAACTAAGTAATAGGGCTGGAATGTGCACAGAACGTTGATATACCAGCCAGTTAAACGTCACGAGAAAAAAGCAACTGAAAGTCGGGTAAGGTCACTGAGACAACATGGCAAAACCAACTAGCTTATTTTCTTTTGTGTTACAATCTACGTGATGCAAGGCGTGTGTCTCTCCATCTATGTTCAGCGGCGACCGCTCTCGTGTGGCGGGCACCGAGGCGTGGTCGGAATTGCGGTTTATCCAACCTCTGTACTAGCTTTTGAGGCGTTTCTAGTGTCTTCTAGATAACATAGCGTATTGTTTATTTTCGAAATTAAAAAAAAAAAATTGAGAATGGGATTTTTGCGGTTAAGATAATTTGATCGGCATCTTCCTTTCGCATTAACCGCTATACGTAAGTCAATTGTGCGCTATCATCAACACGCGGTTTTCATCGGGGTGTTATCAGTTATGTTGAAGCCGGCCTCTCTTGAGTACTCTTAGGATGGGTGGAATTAATGCTGCCGCTTGGGAGAGACTCGCGATGCCTTTTTACGAAATGGTAACGCACTTTATGTGGCGCAGTCAGTGTACTCCACCTCTATTGCCTGTTATGTAATATGGCTATATTCGGTGGTGACGCGATCGCTCTGGCAGTCGCGTCTGGGTCCGACGGTCGTTTCGCTGACGAGGTCCGCGCAGCTTTTATCTTTCTGTCCATTCGACGCTGCCTCTTAGCTGGAGCAGAGCTACGCGCTAATGACGCTTCCTCGGTTGAGCGCGTGCCCAAGCAGTGCGGTCATGCACTGCATACGACCGCACGTATTTGTAAGGAAGATGGGGTCGTGTTTTATCGTATAGCGTCTTAGTAGTCGGCCCTCAACTATTCTCCTGAATGTAACAAACGGTTAATCCTTCTGTCTCCTCGTGCAACTTCGTTATGGTGTCGACGTACCGCCTTGTTTGATCCGATAAGGCTGCAGCCTTCATAACGGATGTTACTCTTGTCGTGCTCTTGTCTTCTTGCTATGTCTGGCAGTGTGCGTGTATTGGCGAACAGTATTTTCGTTTTCATTAAATGTTACGCCGCGCCTGTGTATTACTTGTCTATTATTAGTTTAATATTTCGAGTTATTCTAAACCAAGTGCTATAATTTTAGCTCATCATTGCTCACATTCCACTACTAAATTTTGTCACACGTTGCAATTCTCGTGGTCATACAAAAATTAAATAGAGCACAGCCAGAAGAAATTTTTTTCGGGCGTCTATATATACCAAATATCACATTAATCATATAGTTCTGTTTAATTATCTAGTTCTGTTCTGTTTGTCTTTTGCCAATGACCTTCGTTGTATAAGAGGTATTTTTATCGCCACCAGACAGATGTAGAAAAGCGTTGTTTCGCTATACGTGCCAGTGTTAGGTCAAAGCTAGCTGAACTGTATGCTTTCTGATTATGCATCCCACAGTGCAGCCCTCTAACTGGGGGCTTTTCGATGCACTTTATATACTGCCGCCACAGGAGGTTCGCGGGTGCTTTAGCGTTACTATGAAAAGCATGCTTTTGCACTAGCTTTCATCTATTTTATCTTAAACTAGATTCTGCATTCTCTGAGCCAGACATTACTTAGATGGTTTATATACAATATCAACCAAAGGAATGCATGGCGCAGCAAACAAAAGAAAAAAAAATCCGGGGTCACCTAAGCACTTCTTACGCGTTGTGAATGCGAAATCGTTAATGTCCTATTGAACGCCGCAGAGCGGTCTTTCGAGTTTTGCGCTTCGAGTAATGTACCATGGCGGTACTTGCTGCTCGAGCCGGCAAACAGCAGCAGGTGCCAACGCAGCATGCCACCGACGTCCTGCGGGACGAGAGACCGAGGAAGCAGCAGCGGCCACTAAGGCAGGCGCGCGCAGCAGTTGAGCTGAGTAGGGGTGAGAGAGAGAGATACGGGGCCGTGCGCCGGCTTCCGAGAGCGAGGGTGACGTGGCGTCACGGCGATGCCCTCTCCTCTCACGCTTGCTGTCACGCTTGCTGCCCTCTCCTCACACCCGGCTTGCTGTCGCGGCAGCGGGTGTCGATCAATGCCAGAATCGAATTGAATATCAAATAGTTTTGGAATAATATTCAAATAATTATGTCATTATCATAGTTAATATCAAACCATGTTGACATCCTAGTGTTCCGAAAGTTAGCAAGTTTTTCTCATTAGATAGTACGTTATGAATCGTTGTTTTTTCAAAGCACAAATGGAGCATTAGGAGCAAACAAGTAGTTTCTTCGCATGCACGGGACTCTCTCAGAGAGTGCGAATGATCGCTGTATAGCCTGCAAAGTTTGGTTATCTAAGCGAAGTAGCCTGCTTTATTACGCAAGTTCTCGTGTTTATGCCTATACTAAGACCGTGGGGTGGAAATTTACCTTACTTTTGCTCCAATTTTATGTTAATTAGAGTGCAGTTGACGTTTATAAATATTCGATAAGTATTCGAAATATATTCGCATTTACAAATAGTGACTACTCGATTCGAAGACTGAATCGAATAGGAGATTATTTGATTCGTTATTCGAAATTGTCGAATATTCGCACACCCGTAGAATTTAGATGCCGTTTCGCTGCTACAGACAAACGCGGATTTTTCGCTCAATTGGCCATTTGATGCTTTCGCATTAAAAAGAAATCATATAGGCTAAAAGGCAAGTAACAGCAGCACAAGTCGCATGCTGCATCAAATTAGAGTTCAAGAACATGGACTAGGTATACCGCACGTTTCATACAAGATAATACATGGTGACAGACCCCCTTATGCACCACAAGCTTAGCTTGCGTGTTTCTGCGCAATATGGTTAAAGGCAGCCTGGCGTATGCCGGCTCGCTGCCTGAAGTGGTTTTCGTGACCGAAGTCCTTAGCGTCTCGGCTACTGAAGGAAACAGGAACAGCGGACTTGGATCTGAGCGCAGCTTAGCGAGTCTTGTGTTGTTGGGACACGCCACTGTGACTCTGCGGCCACGTCGGCTCTACTCTCTTATTAACTTCTTGAATAAAATGTTTCTACCACCACCACCTCCGCTGTCGAGAACGAAGTGGCCGCGGCTGCATTTTTGACGGAGATGGATCACAACAGTGCTCTTCTATTGATATTTTGATGCACATTAAATATATCTAAGTAGCCATAATTAATCTAGAGCCTTCCATTGCTACGTATCTCAAGGACCACTGAGTGGCCTCGGAATGTTAGACCTCAGTGACATTATTATTGCTGTTAATATACGTACTATATAGCGGGCGGCCCGCTTTCCGATAAGTTTCGTAAATGTGCCAAGTTTAACAATCTAGCGGACGGAACTGGATGACACAGGATGTGCTAGAATTTGTGCGAGCTTGTAGGAAGAGGCAAAGATTGCCCTTATTAGGATGGAGATTCGCTGATAATCGTGCCTATCGCAGCTTGTAAGCCTAGTACTTGCAACCGGTCAAGTACGTTTGTGCAAAGTCGTGCTGAGCCTAACGAAGAACTGTCTTTTTGTTGTCCTGTGTGTGGCAAAAGAACGTTGTTTCGAATGGGATACGATGATTTCGCCTTACTTGCCCGCACTCTTGAGTGTATTAAGCGAACTTTCCCTCGGACGCTAACTCGGCCGTTGTCATCGAAGGCGTACGAGGCGTTTATTCAGCATTAAGGAACCAAACTGCATTCTCCGTGCAGTTTGCTTCAGAAGCCGGCATCGCGATAGCCGTTGGAAGGCCAAGCACAAATGACGTGTTTTTCAAAAGCTATCCACAGTCCCCGCCCCTTTCCGCCATTTCCTCGCGGAAGCCGCCGTTGTCTGACGGTATCGTCCAATTCCTTCAACAATCAGCAAGGCCATTGTGACGCCTTCTTACAGCGCCTAATGGACTCTCGTCGCGTCATTCGACCTTTGAGCCTTTTTTTTTTCTTAAGCGAAGTGCTTTGTTCTTCTGCGGTAAAAAAAAATCTTGTTACTAGAGACAGACAAGGCAGAAGGATGGAGATAAGAAACAGTGAGTGGGGAGACCCAAACAGCGCTCTCTCTCTCTCTCTCTCTCTCTCTCTCTCTCTGTGTGTGTGTGTGTGTGTGTGTGTGTGTGTGTGTGTGTGTGTGTGTGTGTGTGTGTGTGTGTGTGTGTGTGTGTGTGTGTGTGTGTGTGTGTGTGTGTGTGTGTGTGTGCGCGTGTGTGTGTGTGCGCGCGTGTGTGTGTGCGCGCGTGTGTGTGTGTGCGCGCGTGTGTGTGTGTGCGCGCGTGCGTGTGTGTGCGCGCGTGCGTGTGTGTGCGCGCGTGCGTGTGTGTGCGCGCGTGCGTGCGTGCGTGTGCGTGCGCGTGCGTGCGCGCGCGCATGTGTGTGTGCGTGCGCGCGCCACTCGTTTGTTCCGTGTATGGCGCTGTTCCCTTCAAGGATAGAACGGATAGGTCGCACCGCCTAGAGTCGCGAGTTCTGACCCTGTCGGTATCGCGCTGTGGAATACTTTGGATTACTATAGCGCAGCTACAAGTGATTCATATTAGAGTAACTGTCACGGCGGTCAGAATGGTTGCGGTGAGGTTGTATTTAGAAAAACCACGGAATGTGAATTTCATTTACTTCAACGGTTATACGCGTGGAGACAGAGTGCATGGTCCTCAAAAATAAGGTGGCGCCATTTGAATTCCACCGTGGAATCTCTAGACATGTCCGAAGCGCTGTGGAATGTTCCTAAAGTGTCAGTATGTATAGCTGTATGTGTGCTTCGTGTGAAGTCTCCTACACGAACTTAATTTACCATTCGGGGGTTGTCTAGCTCAGTCTAACGTCGCTGACGGCTCTGGAGCAATTTACAACTCTTTACTTTTGTTGATAATCTTTTTTAGTCATTGTTCCTTTTTTTTTCGGTGAGCTTATGTCTGCGCCTTGCACTACTTTTCGAACATCCGTAGGAGAAAACGTACGCCTTAGTGACTAGCAGGACGTCGTCGTCCTCATCATCACGATCGCGTATAGAAGAAAGGAACGGCCGATCTGTGCGCCGGCGGGCGGCTGCTTTGTTTAGCAAGGCTGCTCTTTGATGAGGCGCTCTGGGTTATCTCGACCCGACAGGAACAGCGCAGGAAGGAAGCACGCCGCCTGCTTCGGTCATGCACGTCGCGCGCATTCGTTTGTATGCAGCTGCGAGGCAGCCGACTGAGACGGACCCAGTGTGTACCGGCATTTGGTTCGCTTCTAAATTTTCGGGGGTGCATGTGTTGCTGGAATTGGATGCGATGTTGAATGCAGCGTCTTGGATCGCTTTTTATCATCGTAGCATTCAGTTCGTTCCGCCCTCTGGCCGGGATGGAAAGACTGGCGACATAGCAGGCAGTTAACAGCAAACGAAGCAGCGCATTGTTGTTAGCAATCCGGCCCATTGGGGGTTGTTACGTATGAAATCGGGGTTTGCAGCGTCGATGATATCGTCTTCCTCCAAGGCCACATTGAGGTTGCGCATCTCGGCTTTTTGATCCACCTTTCGTCTTCGTGATCTGTGTCAGCCTCCTCTTTCTGCCATTCCCTGGGGCCTCTGTATGAGGATCCCTGATGCACACGTGTCTCGTTTTACAAAATGGCTTTTTCGTCTATGTATGCCGTTGCTTTCGTCGTCCAACAATGAGCTAGTTCTTTTTATTAGTTTATTGAATGGTACAGTAACACAGGAAGGGGGGTCCCAGAGTGTGGCTATCGGCAGGACATCCAAGGAACAACACGCGCACGCACTCTCACATTCACTCAAATGTTTGCTTCTAAGAACGTACAAGCATATACGCGACAAAGTAGTATGTAAAAATGAAGGACTTACAGTTCGTGTTAAAATTAAAAGTATGCACTTGACTGGCTTCACAAATACATTTGGCTGGCTTGACACAATGCCGGAACAAGAAATTATTTCAGCGCTGACACCTGGGATTTAGTGACTGTCACAAAACAATTGAGCTACGCTAAATGATTTCGATGCCAAGGGGACCGAAATGGCCTTACACGCACACGTATCCGTAGTCAACCTCTAAGAATCATATTTGCTCTCTGTAGTAGTACGCTAGTGCATATATTGAGACATGTTTGGTTTTGCTTATTGAGCCTCTAGTCTATTTGCGTTGGTTGAAAAAGATATCTGCATTGCTGTTTGCGATCGAACGCGTAATGGACACGTGTTCCGCCGTCTCTCCCCCTTCCATCGAAGTGTTTAGCCAGTCACATCGTTTGCGCATGCTGTTTTGCTCCTGTGCTCTACAGCCACGTATTAAAATGAACTCTGGACGCAAAAGTCCTGGCAAATTTTGTCGAAGATTTCCTGTTGCAGCGGACCAGTGGTTTGCACAAAAGCTGTCACTGATAAATCTGGACAAATCAACAATCTTGCTTAACAAATTTCTTCCTTCGGTAGCTCAACAAGTTCCACTGAAGAGAATAGAAAACTGGGCAAGTTGATATTGGTTTGTGGCTAATAATAAGCAGCGCACTGATAACGAATGAAGACGTAGGCACAACACAAGCACTGACTAGCGACTGAAACATTTATTGAGGAAACGAGGTTATATGCACTTCAACTGCACATGAGCCTGTAAGGCTCCTAAATACCCTGTCATAGCATCCTGGTTAGATCAGGTAATACAAAATAAAAATACAAGAGAAAAGGAGTTACAAAAACAACGAAAACAGCCTGGCACTCGACTGTTTGCGTAATCTAAAAAAGAAATGTTTTTCCTGTACGGCTAATGAAGGTTGACTTACGCAGCCTGGTCCTGTCTTTTGTATGTTATAGGTAGGCCTCGCTAATTTCGCGCGTCAATTGGTCTGGGTGGCGAAACAGAATTTTTGTCCGCTTGGGTTTGCAGTGCACTGACAGTCACGGCAAATGCGTTGCCAAGTGCCAAGTTTATACAACCTCGTTTCCTCAATAAATTTTTCAGTTGATAGACAGCACCGCTTCCTTCGTATTCGTTTTTGGTGCGAACTTAATTATTAGCCGGGACCAAGAAATCTGGTAGTACGTTCTAGAGATGAACTTGCGCGAGCTTTCCCGAAAGAAGGCCGTCGTTCATGCACAAAATGGGATTGATTAGGCCGTACTTTACTCGAATTAACGTCTGTTTCAGAACGTTTAGGTTGTGGGTGCGAGTCCTGCTTAAGGGCGCGTATTCGTACATTCATTACATTCTATAACAAATGTGCGACGCGAAAATAAAAGATGACAGGACACTGCCCGTCTGGTGAGAAACCAAAGAGCAGAGAGTCTCCATCCAATTCGCTTCGTGTTGTTTAACACTTGACAACAATTCGAAACTGAAGTGGAGAAACTCGAATGAAGTGGCGTACAGACACATGCATTCATGATCGCATTCCCGACTGGCTTGTGCCATCTTTTGTTTTTGCTTTTGCTGCAGTGCTGCAATGCTGCGAAACAAGGTACAGACAACGCGGATGTTTTCGAAGCGAGCTTTATAATCGAGTCACGCGATCGGCTATGTAGGCCTTGTGTGTTCCATTTGCTTTTCTGAGGCGGACGGCCTCTACGTAAGTTAAAACATTTCCGGAGTTCCCTAAATGTCCTAGGACTGGTTAAACAAAGAGCATCCTTATTGAATGATTCGAAGATCGAATCATTCAGTCGTCCTAAACATGTTTTCTTTTACTCTCTCTCTCTCTCTCTCTCTCTCTCTCTCTCTCTCTCTCTCTCTTGTTTTTTTAATTGTATTTTCAATAGTGAGATGCAAAATAAAAGCTTTTATTTGTTGACACGCAGTGATCACTGGACGAGTATCAGCGTTGTATTAGCGATGGTAGCCTATAGGTAAGCCTTGAACCAAACGAAAACACATTATGCCTTATTACCGGCGTGTCTGCAGCTATGAAACGTAGGCGTTCACAATGCGTGTGTATTTAACAGCGGGCTTGAGTTCCCCGCTGCCCGCGGCTGAGCGTCGTCTACTCTCTTGGGTACAACAGATTTGATTCGTGACCCCGGCGATGCCGTTTAAGTGATGGTCAAACAGTTTACCAAGATTTCTGCACTGCGCGCACACTGCTGCTTTTTGCTAATGACCATATTGTTTCGCACGTGCTACGGCACAAAAGGGAATATTTTTTTTTTGTCTGCAGAATTATCGTCTTGTAACGTTCCAGCTATATTGCACATGTTTGACTGTAGCTTTCCTGCAGATTCGGCCGTCACGTGAGGAAGCCAGGCATGCAGGCTGCGCGGGCTTATGCCGTTTGGCTTTGTTGCATGCGGGCAGCGCAAAGTTCCAACACGCTAAATTTTTTATACTGAAGGTGGTTTGCCTGCAGGCGCCATGTCACCGAGGCAACGGCGGTGGGATACCGTTCAGCTTAAGGAATAAACAAAAAATCATTCACCGCGCGACCTACGCAAATTTTCTAAGCCTAAAAAACGGTGTAAGAAGTGTGGTCGTAGTCGCCCAGTTACTATATTTTTTGGTCTGTCTTGGTCCTCGAATCACTGCAGTAGAAATCTGTCAATATATTAAGTTACCCATTGATGCGTTTATCTCGTAATAGCTTAGCAAAAGATCAATCTCGATAAAAACTTGGGTAGGCTGTATCAGCGACGTAACCGCAGTATAGGGTACGGGAAACGTCTTGTACGTGCTGCTGAGGGCGTAGGGGCCCTAGGGTACAGAAATGACGTGACCCAATACACAAGTGACATTTATTCATGCATAACTTATGGTACAGCTAGTGGGGATCCTGCGGTCTAATCTTGCAATCGTGCTCACGCCCTATTCGTAGTGGGCCCGCCGGGGTCAAAGGGGGTGAGCACGAATCAGCATTCTTATGTCTTGCTGCCCGAGTCTTCTCACGCCATTTCTGGACCCCTGTACGTGTCGAAAGCAGGGGCGTCATCGCCGACCAACCGTCCCATTTCTGCGACAAATTACACACTTGTAAGCCGTGCAACTCCTGATAAGCACAGGTTTGAGTTTTATTATACCTACTACGGCAGAGTAGACTCTCTTAAACGCGAGCACTCTCGCTCGGATCTACTAACATACAGATAGGCATTGCCTATAGCTATGCCAATCTGAACGCCGAGCGAGACGCTAGATTTAGCTCGGATTGCGTCATACGTGGCGCGACAACGGCGCCACCTGTGCAGCGACCCATGCGTGACCCAGTAATGGCTTCTTTCCTCTACGCAGCGATACTATAAGTAAGGCGCGTGGGTAGTACGGTTGCAAAGATATAGGCGATAGTAGTATTTCATGTTGTTACATGCGATTGAACCATAGATTGAACTGAAAGGCGTTTCATGTCAAACGTTAAAGATTCAATGCATCGCAATTATCGCTGATAAACCTATTGCCCCGTTTCCTGCAGAAGTCACAAGTTCATAGCAGAAACAAAGTATGAAGTTTGAACAAAAATATTGCGAAATAAAAAAAAGAACATCTGGTCTTTCATTTCGCCAACGCTGTCTTGACGCACCACCCAGACACATGAGCTCATATGGCACAGCGGGACACCATGCCCGCTATAGCGCTTCTAGTCTTGAAGAAACTACCGTATCTTGAAAAGCCACCTATCAATTCACCCTCCCTTTCAGATTAAACCTTGGCTGCTGCATATAAAATGCTCAGCAGCGCGTTCGCATGGTTCAAACGTGTTCGCGCAGCTTTCCGAGATTCTTTTTTTTCTTTCTTTCTTTCTTGTGCGTGTAATCCTGGGGGTAAAAAGTATCGCAGCGATCCTTGAGCTTACTATGGATCGTTGTTTTCAGATTTCACCTTTAAAAAAACCGGAGCACTTTTTTTTATCTTTCTATATAATTAATCATATATTACATAATTATATAAGGAGTCACGCACATTGCGAGAATTCAGACTTTGCGTTTCAGTTTCTTCTTTTCGGTTAAGACACACTCCGGGCAAGGTATTCCGCTTCGATTAAAGCCGCGAAGCGACGATAGCGCATTCAAATATTTAATCCTAGTGTTTGTGATACAACGCCGAAATCAATGTTTTTTTCCCGCAGAGCGCAGTGAACTATTTTACTGAAATGGCCATCCGGTTTCTGTTTCCGTACATAGCGCCTGTGTCCATGCATGGCAGGCTCTTGCCATTTCTAGGCTTGCTGCAGGCCAGTGCCCACGATGGCAGGCGTCACCGTCGTTGCTTGAGTCGGAGGTCTCCCCGAGAGCCGCGAAAATTCGAGGCCCCGTGACTTTCGCTCACGGCTCAAGTTGATTGCTCAAAGACTGTTTAACGCAAATCGCGTATTATGTAAACGTAGAAGCGTACATTATGCTTTCATCGTTGCTCGGAACGAGCAATAATTTGCTCGTTCCTTATCGCCGGTTTCTTCGGCCCTTCAAATAATTTTTCGTGGTCACACCGTCTGATGAAATATGTTTTGCTTCTCCGTATTGCAGAGGCGTGGAGTAAGTGACGTCACGTATACTTTCCGGCGCTTTCCTTCCCTCCAGCGCCAGCTAAAACTACACACCGGTGCAACCGACTCGTTTCTTGCACCTTCAAATGAGCCACCGCCGTTACTTCTTCGTCTTTTGTATCTTTATCGCTCCGTGCCGCTGGCTTCGCTTTACCTCTTACACATCGGTACCGATGCGTGACCACGCAGAAGGATAGACAGTTGCGACTGTCAATCTTGCAATAACGCCTGCCTACCGTCATAGCGATGCGTGGCGCCTATCGACAGCGCTCTTGTCTCCCTCGCGCCTTAGCTGTTCTTTCTTCACTAACGGTTTACAGGTAAATGTGCCCGCCGTCGGGCTTACAGCGCAGGAAGGCGCAGCACGCGAGAAGGAACAGTGCTCCACGACCATGCCATCATTGCGAATCGTGTTCATGCGCCATGTCTTGCTCTGTTTCCTTCTTATGTTTTACCTCCCCTTTCCCTCAGCTAGAGCACCAAACCTCGCTGCCCTTCTCACCTTCCTCCAGCATAGCGAAATGCGATGGCCTTAGGCACAAGCAGGGTCATCAAAGTGTATTCTTCGCTCATTTGTAGCTCGAAAAGGGCTTGATAAGACCCACGGTGTCGCTGGTGTTGCGCGAGGACACGGCGCGCTGCGTGGCTACTGCCAGCGCTGTATACTGCCGAGTTCCAATGCCATATCTGTATTGATCCACGAAGCTGGAATCGGCAAGACGTTAGTTTAACCACCGTATCAGTTGAGTCGGCGCTCCTGTATGTTTTACGCGGTGTTCGTTCCTTACAGACGTTATAGAAATTTTTGCGTTTATAGGACATTAATTTTGCAAGGGGTGACGGTGCCATGCACATTAGTTAACATTGAAACGGCTGCCTCGGGAGGCGTCGCTGCCCTTTAGCTTACAAGCTCGAACTGTACGCGTCGTACCTGGTTGTACTAATATCGCCCAGCAACTACCTCACCCCTCCTTTATGTCCATATAGCAGTTCGTTTTGCTTTCTTAGCCTGGGACACACCACAGTAGTCAGCTAATTTCGGCACATGCATATCTCGTGGTTTGCTTTCCTTCAATTTTCATGTGTTCAGTCGTGAAGGCTATATTGAGGGAAAGCCGCTGTTTCAGAACAAGCTGCTATTCTAAAAGTGCGTCACTTTATAAACATAAATAATGCATTTCAGTTTTGTTTTTGATCAAGATTTTAAGCACAGTAACTTGACGCAATTACAAAAAGAGAGACGGTGAAATTGTATGCGTTGTCTGCGGAAGGAACTTAGTAGGTAAATGGTTAATGACCTAATGTCCGTTTTCAGCGTGCAATGATGCGCATTTGAAGCCATCTGAGCCACATAGATGAAGCCATTTCAAGCCATATATGTCGTGCCCTCGTCATGACGGTAATTGTTACAGGGTCACCAGATGACCCTGTCGTGGATCACGAGCTCACAACAAGCGGTATTTCAAGGAATTGGTCTAGAAATCAGGCTCTTCCAAATTAAAATACTACTTTCATTTATTTTCGTATACTATTTGAGCAACCGCTGATTTTAACAACGCTAAAAAAAAGAATACGGTGAGAAACAGCTGATCATTTTCTACAAAGCTATAGCTTGCACTGAGCAGTGATGGTGATAGCTTTTAGTTTCCTATTGTTCTTTTCGGCAAGATTTGTGGATCAGTATATATACTCCAGTCCAAGACATCCTGAATTTGATCATGCCAGTGTACTCATTGATGCGAAAACATGTATGAAATTACTTCAGTTCACAAAACGCGAAGGAAGGCAACATGCCCAAAAAGCTGAAACAATCGTCGAATAATTGTACAGGCGAGTGAGCCTGAAATTGTAAAGGAAGAAAGCGCAAAAGCTGCATATAAATACGACAGTTGTCACTCGACTGGCTTACTGCAAAGACTGCACACTGTCGTCACTGTTTCGCAGTTTTTCGTCTTTATCCGCAGCAGCCTAACTCCGTACACTTGTGGCAGTTTCCGAATTGTTTACGGCGTAACTGTGGTTGTAGAAATTTATCTTCGCTGCACTTCACCAATGGCACTGAACTTTGTAGCCATTAAAGAACAGCAGCGAAAGACTTCTTGGAACTTGTTCACGGTCTTCGCATTGCCAGTTCAGCGCTGTTATAACTCAATGACGCCTGAACACAAACGGAGGGACGCTGCTGTCCGATTTCGTTGTGCTGTCGCATTCAAGCCTCGTATTTTCTTCGCTGTTGCCAGATCACCAAATCAAGGTAAATTTGATCGCAGAGTTCAATCTGCGCGAAGTCTTCAGTTGCTGGCACCACTACTTCACCAAGCACTTTGAGAAACGCGCGCACTGCACGAATTGTGTAAGGCTGATTTTTCTCTTATATTGGAGTTTCGGTTTTGTTCTGATTGGTTGCCTCTGTTTACGGCGAAAGCGTTTGTACATTTCTTTCTAGTGCGCCTTGTGTCGTTCGTTCCGAGAGCCGCTATGCTTCCCGGCGGGTCGTTCTCTTCCTTTGCCTGCACCCATGAGCAGGCAAGGAAGGTCAAGTGGCAGACTCGCTTGTCACACAGAGCGAGCGCCTTCCCCGCAACTGTGTTTCCAACGCGACCGATTGCCTGTATATGTAAGCGGGCCGGCCGCAATTCGAGATCTCTCTGCCAGACTATTCGGAAAGCTTTTACGTCAAATGCGCGTGAAGGGTGCTTTTATGGAGCCGCTTTTTAAGATTGATCGCCTTGGCGGCGTAGAATACGTTGCCCTTCCATTTGTCGCACGCCCGTGTGGTATTTGGTCGTCTCTCTGCATCCTCGGGTGACTCGCATGCGTACTTGTGTGTGCGTGTGTGTGTTGTAGCAACGTGTACTTGCTTGGGAACGTGCCAGTTCCGCTATGGTGTTTTACGCGTACATTAGTTCACTATTCTCTATACTTCGTGTACAGGCGCTGGAGTAATGCACAACTGTGTGATGCCCGAGGAAACGGGGCTTTAGGCAAATCGTTATGCGACGCCGTCCAACATTCACAGGCTCCCTTTAAATCGGTTACAGCCTCTGTTAGGGAAACTTTTCGCGTGCTTGTCTCAGCGGGTTAGCAGCTCCTCTTGTGTCTCGCCACACCGAGTCCCGTGCAGACCGGTTGGAGTAAGCTTATTGTATTGGCTGCTTTTACGCGAACATCGCTAATTATTTGCTTGTTTTGTTTCTATGCCGGTAGTTACCACCGACGGCAGTTTCAAAATTCAATTGACAGACGTTGCGTCGTGTAGCGACGACATAATACCCTGGCAGTCTACAGGTACTTGTATATTTTAATGTTAGTCGATTTTTCATTGCAAGCTTGACGTAGTGACTAGCTGTATATACGCACAGAAAACAGCGGAGTCGTTGTCTGTGTAGTTTGCGGTAAGCTCGTAAATAGGTGTTCCGATTAGAGATTAGGAAGCACCAAAGCCGGCCTGTGGTGCATGCGTAGGGGGTCAAGTTGTAACCCTTCATCGCCGTTACAGCATAGAATAGCAGATCGATTCGCAACGAAGTTTGACTTGCTCTCATAGCGCTGTTGTCAGCGAGCGCACTCTGGGACACTATACAACGTGCATTTGTTACTAAATACAATGACATTGGTAATGTGACAAGTTCCTTAAGTTGGCAACATTGAGACATGTGGGCTCGACAACGCACAAAATAAAGCTTCGCCTGCATGTAGCTTGTCGTTTTAACGGTGACATCCATTGTACAAATCACGAACCGGAATTCGTGTAGTGCCTTTCTTCCTTCCTTCAGTCGGCAATCGGTCTGTTACAACAGAATGCCGTTCAGCAGGAAAAGAATCCTTGTCTCCAGGAGGGGTTCAAGCTCATTACTTTTAGAATGCAAGTCAGGTGTTGTAACATTCTTTTTCTTTTTTTTCTGAATTGATGCACCCACCACGGCGGTTCCACTGATGTCACAGAAGGGTAGGAACATTTTATGCAGTTCGACGCAAGTACGGCGACGCGATTAGGCGCGCCACTTGGCGTATGCTTCGAAGAGTATAGAACCTGGCGTTGGCGTTGCAGGCATAGGCACCTATTGGGCGACATTGAAACAGTCGATATATTTATGTGCAGCTAGATTCCTCGTGTCATGAATGTAAGACTGAAACATTTGTCATATCGAAAGTCAGGGAATTATACATATTCTGCAATTCTAAATATCGTAAAATGGTGTCACCACGTTGTAAATAATACAAACGCGTTGTGAAGTGCTGGTGTAAATGCCTTTCTCAAGGAAAACGTGGGCTCCCTTCGGCTGTCCTCATTACATCTCGTGGAGCTTCTGATGCATCTTCCAGAGTATCTCGTATGTTGCGGCACAATAAACACGCGGTTGAGAAAGAGAGCTTGTCATTATTTTATGTCCGTGTTCAGTTTGACCTCAACGTATTCACGTAACGACTGGGCAGATGTCTGCTGGAGCCAACTATGCGAGCCGTATCACCTCGCCCCACCTAGTCCATCAGTAACAATATCACTCTAGGCACTAAGTAGACAACGAACTTTAGCTGGTGTATCGCTTAAGGTAACTGTAGCTGCTCTTCCTTTAGGAATTATTCTTTTATACTTACCTTGCTCACTCCTTGTGGCTCGTTATATCTCGAAGTCACGGGTATTGTCGATACTGCATTCATCCGCTTTCCGCTATCAGCATCGCGTTGTTGCTCTTATCACCGCTGCGCCTTTCAAACCTCCTGTCGTAGGATTTTAAGTGTGTGTTTGTGTTTGTTGGTTTGTTTGTTTGTTTTCGGGACGCGAATAGTTAGGTGGTCGGGAACACAATGTCGGTGGCTTCTTGAGAGCAGCCGGAAAGCGGAATCCGTCGTAAAATGGTTTTACTGCAGAACTCTGATGTCACCGTATTGCCTTAGCTCCTCCAAACGGGTCATTACTTGTTTTCTGTGATGTACTAATTTTGCTCTTCTTTTTCTGTTGCATTTATTGTGCTGTGTTATGTGACCTATCGAGGCCGTTCTCACCTGTAGTATGCATTAACACCTGCAGTCACTGTTAAAGAATGCACAACCTTGGTACAATGAATGCTTAATTCGCAGTTCTTCAAAAAGCAATGAGTTTTTCGAGGTATTAGTCTATCGTTTTGTCTCATTACAGACTCAAAGCTATCCGACAGGTGGCTTACGAGCATTCTCCCCTTCCCACCTCCTTTCCTATTTCTCGTCCCCCCCCCTTTCTTTTCTCGCCGTCTTTCTTTTAGGGCCCTTGCAGACTAGAATGTTCGCGGACACCTTCACGCCGATAAGTCTCTCTGCTTTTAAATAATTAATTCTCTCTCTCTCTCTCGTATTGCGTGTCAAGGTTGTTCTTACTTCCTTTGCCGCGAGTGCCTATAAACGCAGACTGGGGAGGACAGCAGGCGAAGTGTTCGGGGCTCGTCCAAGTCTGCACTGCAGGAGTGGTCCTTAATTAGGCAGAGTTGTTTCCCGTTGAGCGGTATTCATTAAGGCGCTCGGCGGCGTCGACAGCAACATCGTGCGGCACACTCGGCGCCACGTCGTCTGTGATGATCGGCAATTTAGAGCAGACGGCGCCCGCACCACCTGTCGCCGGTGACGCGACGCCGAGCCAGGCCGAGCGCCTTTCATCTAGCCGTCGATTAACTGCAGCCCTTGCTTCGTCTCCTTAATGAGCCAATATCGCTGAAATGTGTGTGCATGCTTGCTGCTCCTTCATCGACATGTTGCTCTTGAGCGCTACACTCATGACTGACATGCCTTATTACTGCCCTTTCTTCCTTTCTTGTCCCCTGGCTTTTGTTTCTTATCTCGCTCTTCCGCCGGGCGTCACGGGAAAATTACCCTATCGCTATCATTATTTGTTCATTCACTTTTCTCTGTTGCTTGCAATTCTCTGTTGCTTCGGCACTGTGTTTCGTACGCAAGTACTTTTACCAAGGCGCGATTGCTTAATGACAAGAAACTCTCGTTAGTGCATTTCCACGACTGTTCGATGTAGTATAACGCTGCTACCGTGTTGCGGCAGCGCTGTTCTTGTCTGTGTGCATCCCTGATCAGCGCTTCACACCCGTCGCGGTGGCTTAGCGGATTTGGTGTTGCGTTGCTAATTACGAGGTCGCGGGATCAAATCCCGGCCGCGGTGGCCGCATTTCGATGGGGTCGAGATGAAAGAACGCCCGTGTTCCGTGCATTGGGGGCACGTTCCCCTGGTGGTCGAAATGAATGCGGATGCCTCTACGGCGTGTCAAATCGTGGTTTTGGCGCGTAAAACCCCAGAATTCAATTCAATTCGACCCTCCACGACTGCTTGACATATGAGCAATATTTTGTTATTACTATTTGCTTTTTCAGGGAAGGCGAGGGGGATACAGGTCAGTATAGCTTATTTCAAGGTGCAGCGAGCTCCGGTCGAGTCCTATATGCACCTCGCAGCCATCATGATCTCTGCAGGATAACGCATCATGGATCGCACTTTGAAGTAGTATACTTGTAGTGCACTTACAGGCAGAATTTCGATAGCCTCGTATCTTGTCAACGTGAAGCTCCAAATAACTTTCGTAAGCTCTCGATGATAACTCATATTAGGAGGCATGGAGGCTCAATTTCAGTGCATCAAGATTTTACCCATGCATGCGTCAGTGTGCGTGGTTGTTTTTACTGTTCTGAAGACCACTCGACTGCGACGACCTTTTCAGAGGAAATTTTCGAGTTACGGCAGCTGAACCTACTGTGGCTCTTTCTTACCTGCGCACGGATGACGTTAGCTGCGGCGTGCCACGACGCTGTACCCAACGTTTTGCTGCTCGTGCGTGCGCGCTTCGCGCATAGCCGTGCATAGCCGTGCAGTTATGTGGTGCATCTATTCATTTTATTTCAGTAATTTTCTGCTCTTAGTTTATGAGTGGAGGGTCGTCATCGAAATCGCGGAGCATTTAGTGAAACTGTGGAAAACTTCCTTGCATCTTGCATAAAAGGCGAGCGATACAGCATCAAGGACAGGACGTTTACAAGTTTTAAAGACGATCGCAACTGGGTTTTATCAGCATGCGAAGTGTACGACCAATGACTATGGCGAGATCATTTTATTCTCTTCATGAAATAGAAAGACTGTTCGCTGTACTTAGCGTATTCGTTCTTGAAAGTTAGCGTCCTCGCTCCTCTTTTGCTACTCACATTGTGCGACTTCCCAGCGCATCATCGGAGAAGGAAACAAATAAATTTCACGCCGTGGCTAGGTAGCGGTATACGACGTGTGTAGTGGTGCGTGCGTGCGTGCGTGCGTGCGTGTGTGTGTGTGTGTGTGTGTGTGTGTGTGTGTGTGTGTGTGTGTGTGTGTGTGTGTGTGTGTGTGTGTAGCAGAACTATATGTCACCGTTCGAACCTTGGAGCTCATGACCTAGAGAGAGAGAGAGAGAGAACAACTTTAGTGAAAATTCCTGCAGAGTCGGTTAGGCTCCCTCCACGCAGGGAGGACAAGCTTTTACCGCGACGCGGCCACTACGTCAGTCTCGTGCATTGTGCTCCTCGAGGTCTTGGTTCCTCGCTACTTCCGCGGGTCCGAGAGGGCGGCCGCCCCCTTCCTGGGGGTGCTGCCCCCCTTCTCCTCGGTTTCGCGCGGTCGCTGCCTCTCTAGAGCTGCCGAGACCTGCTGGACGGCCTTGAGTTGTGTCTCTTTGTCATAGCTCCTCGATCGTTGCAGCCTCTAGCTGCGGCGGGATCGTTGTCTTCTCGCTGGCTTCTCGCGGATTTATGCTACAGTCCCAAAGGATGTGAGCCGCGGTGGCTCTCTCCTTCGCGCACAGTCTACACACGTCACTCGCGTACACGCTCGGACACACGTGCTTAGCTAGCACCGGGGTGAGCAGGGACCCCGTCTGTAATTGCCTGTATAACACTGCCTCCTTCCGGGTAAGCCCCGGGTGAGGTGGCGGCATAGTCTGTCTGTTAAGTCTGTACCACTTCACTATTTCATTGAAGGTGGTCATCTTGTCCTTTGCACTGCACCGCGACCAACATTCCGAGTCGGCCGTGCTTGCAGCTGCGCGGTTGGTTAGTCCTCGCGCGGCCGAGTTGGCCGTCTCGTTGTGGTTCACGTTCCCGCGTTCCGACACGTCACTGCCCATGTGGGCCGGAAACCACTTGATCACCACAGCACTTTTGCGTGCGATGTCTTCGGCCTTGCGCAGTATGCGTGCGGCCTCATTACATACCCTACCCTTGGCGTAGTTCTTCACTGCCGTTCTAGAGTCACACAACAATGTAGTGCATCCGGGGTCGGAGACGGCCAAGGCGATGGCCACCTCCTCCGCCCGGTGCGCCTCTCGAGTCCGGACGCTCGCCGCGGTCTTCGTTGCACCCGTCGATGCCCCGACAGCCACCACCGCGTATGCGTCGCTGCTACCTCGATACTCCGCCGCGTCCACGTAGACGGCGCGCCTTCTTCTCTGGCTTGGAGGTCCACGAGAGCCCTGGCCCTCGCCAACCTCCGCTCCTTGTTGTGCTTCGGGTTCACGTTCACGTTCCGGGCAGACCCTGAGCTTTCTGTTGATGCTATCCGGTATAAGTACGTCTTTCTGCTGCTTGCCTTCCCTCGGCTCGAGGCCAAGGTCCCGCAGTATCTGTCTTCCTGTTCTCGTTTCAGAGAGACGCGCGAGTTGCGCCGTTCCCTGTGCTTCGGCTATTTCGTCCAGCGTGTTGTGGACTCCCAGCGCCATGAATTTTTCGGTGTTCGTGCTCCCTAGGAGACCGAGTGCCGCCTTATACGCCTTGCGTATGGTGGCGTCTATCTTGTTACGTTCGCTCGGCCTCCAGTTGTGGAAGGCGGCCACGTACGTTATGTGGCTAACTGCGAAGGATTGAACGACCCTGGTCAGGCTCTCCTCCTTCATCCCCGCTCTTATGTTGGACACCCTCTTGATGAGTCTCATTGCCGCGGCCGCTTTGACCGCGAGCTTGTTCCGAACTATGGAAGACCTCGAAAAACTGTAGTATTGAAGGCGCTGAACACCGCTGGCCAGCAACGAAAGTGACAATAAACAGCGGCCGTTATCCCAGTTCGTTTACTTTGAGTTTATGTCGTGCATTCCAGAATTTTTTTACATTTCCACTGCAAAATAAGTGCAAATGGCACGTGAGAACTGTGCTTGGGTGCGCAAGCTTTGTTCTGTCGATTTTTTCTTCTTGCACTATTTCTAGACAAATTGGACAACCTCTGCAAGGCTTTTTTTTTTTTTTCGTCGCTAGCGCGCATTCGCGCAGTGCAGACCTAACTTCAGCCGAAGTGATTGCTGCAAAACCTGCAGAGTTAGGTTGGAAGAGTGCTGCACCACAGATCGTGTTTACTGCCTAATTAAGAAGTGAGGGAATCATCAAATGCACCTGCTTGTTCGGAAGTCAGAAAAAAAAGAGGGGGGGGCGCTCATAAACTAAGCCGCGCAATTGTGCTAGTGAGCATTTGACAAAGAACGAAATTTACAAAAGTTTGTGGCATTAATTTGTGGAAATTTTTCAACGGAAACAACCAGCGAACATGATTTCCGTAAACCATTCACAAATGACCGCGCACGCCCACTGACATGCACGCATGCACCCTCACGCACACGTACGACCCAACAGAGAAATTCTGGTTCGCTTATCTGATGGATGACTGCTCCTTAATGTTTGGGTATATTACTTGCTGGTTATTGCTGGAAATTTGATGGTGCATTGCTTTGCTGAAGTACGAAATGATTTAATCCGTAATCGCGCTCCTTGATATTTGTGTATTTGCGTCGAAAGCTTCATTGAAAACTGATGATCCGCGCTCAGCTAGGAAAGATGGGACCATTTCTGCGGGCGGCTGTGCGCACAACTCTGTTCTTGAAGTCACTTTTGCCTTGCAATAACGCAGTGAATAGCGAGTATTAGAAAATCAATATTAGAAAATCGAAGCGCTTTGCTGCCTTGACTAATAGCACAGGAGCCCAACACCCGGACCACTCGTGACACCATAAAACAGTGGTTAAGGAGTCGGAGCTACTTCATCTCGTCCAAGTATTCCCTGTGGTCGGTTTCTGATGACAGCGACCGCAAGGCGAGCACGGCAATTAAGAGGAAGCTTTAGCTCGGCTGCTCCTATCTAAATACATGTAAAATGAGAATTCGTTTTTCTCGGCAACCACTGCACCAAATTTTATCAGGTTTGCTGCATTTAAAACAAAAACGTAAAATGTAGTGACTGTTCGTTTCGAATTTTTGATTTTAGTCAATTTTTTATTAAGAGTTGGCAAAAATCGAAAATTTTCAGAAAAATAAACTATCAAGTTTACAACTCCATAACCCAGCAATTAGAACGATACCACAATTCTGTGAATTGCATCTAATAGTACATCTAAACCGGACAAAATTGTTACGTTACACATGAATATCAAAAATTTAGTAATATGTAAATACAGCTTTTGCAGAACCCTTGTACACGACGTAACAGATTCACGTAATATGTAAGGTGACACACCGAATTTGTCCGTTTTGAATGATCTAATGGATGCCATTTACAGAACCGCGGTATGTGTTCTTGATGCAGAGCTATTAATTTGAAATTTCGTATTTCTACTTTTTTAACGTTCGAATTTTTGAAAATCTTTCTAAGAAAATTCAGGCCCTAAATCGACATTCCGCTTCCAACAGTCACTAGAATGTAACTTTGTCTCTCAAATGCGACAAATTTCATTAAAATCGGTCCAGGGGTTATCTCGGAAAAATGTTCTTGCGTTTTGCATGCATTTGAATAGGCCGCGTCGGAGTTGGGCCCGAGCTTAAGCTTCCTCTGCGCGGGCTCATTGGCGCCCGACGACGGGAATCCATAGAGCCTCTTGCCACTGTTGCGAAAGCAGCCGTGTCGGTCACAGTGTAGCGATGTAGGCACGCCGTAGGGCAGTTCTTGATGTTTGAAAACTTTGATTGCATTGGTGCATCAGTGTTTAAGCGGTGCGGCACATGGCGCTATACTGACTCCGCAAATGCGTTTCATAATTTCATGTATTCTGTTTGACTGCGTTTGCTATTACACTCGTCTTTCGTGCTCCAGCTTTTTGGTTATTTTTGAATTGGTCATTAAGGTGCAACTGAAATACATTTACCGATTTTCAACGCGGCTGTCACATTCCGTGTTAAATTGAGTTTGATCATTCTGTTAGGTATATCACGCGACAAATTGAACTTATCCAATGACGTTAGCACCGACGTCTGCATATGATATCTTGAAATGTAAACCGTTAACGACTGTTATTTTACTCAGTTCACTTGGAAGAGCCTGCGTCGGTGTCTTCACTTTGATTTTGCCGAGCCCGCTATCGTCTGTGACTGCGCACATTCTAAATGTGTCAAGCGGAAGCGATCGACTGCTGGTCACACACAGGCCCCGATCCTGCTGCCGGGATTGTCCGTTGTCCTGAATAAGAGCGTGGTCACCAATCACGTGTGTCATTTGTCATTTTGAGCATTGGTGGCAGGTGGTAAGAAAGGAAAGATCGGAGGGAAGTGTGCCATGCTTTGACCTCGCGACCTGTGTCTCTCTGCTGCGATGTTTCCTACATGGATCGCATTCTCTCCATTCGCACGCGGTGTGTTCCACCCATTCATTTGGAACTTGTTTTATCGAAGGCAGACGTCCATGAAAGGGACAGGCGAGTAGGTGAATTTGTATAGATTGATCACGAGGACAGAGCTGTTACAGTGCGGAAAGTATGAAAAAAAAAGTCAAAATCGCTGAATTTTCTTTCTTTTTCCTTGTTATCCTCTATGTGCTGTCCGTTTTCGTGGTAGATGTCTGCAAAGACATTGGGCAGCTCCGTGGGTCTTCCGTTCCTTTGATAGCAGGGTTGGGGAGCATAAATATTCATCTGTATCTACAGTTCATTAGTGTCAATTTTCTTCGGTGTATCCAATACTTAGATATGTTTGTCTTAAGCCTTCTGAAACCATAACTGCCAGGTATAGGGCGTTCCATGAATTTGCTGGCTTGTAGCCGAAGCAGAACAAAGGCAATGCAGCGAGACTTCCGCTATGAACTACCACATTAAGGCTGTGCTGAGACCAATCATCACCGCCATCAAGCAACTGCTTGGTTGATTAGACGCTGCTCTGCAGCACATGTTCAAATCATGAACGCTCTTGATAAGCAGCACAGACCTGTCCTGCCATTTATGCACAGAACACTGAAGTGCATTAACAGTGTGTGTACAGGGTCCATTATGAAAGTAATGCGCATTTTCTGGGAAAAATAGGTTTATTGACCAGATGTGTACAAATGGTTAAAATTCTTCAAAATACTCTTCCCCTACATCAATACACTTGCGGAGACGTGTCTGCCAGTCCTGGAAGGCACCCTGAAAGTCCTTGACAGGAATGTCTCTAACGAACGCTGTAACATGCTTTTGGATGTTTTCCATGGTCTCCCAATGCTTTCCTTTCAGCACTCTCTTTAGCTGTGGAAACAAAAGAAGTCGCACGGAGCTAAGTCAGGGCTGTAAAGGTGATGGGGGACCACCAGGGTGTTGTTCCGTAAGTTCAGTAAGTTGGTAACGATGAAGGACATGTTGCTGGGGGCATTTTCATGGTGGAGCTTGACTGTGTCTTTGATGTCAGCCTTCACACATGCGACCCGGCGTTTCAATCTCTTGAGCACCTCCAGGTAAAAGGCCGAGTTGACAGTTTCTCCCTGATGTACAAACTCAAAATGGACGATTCCTCGGGCGTAAAAGAAGACAATGAGCATCGTTTTGATGCGAGACTTGCTCATTCATGCTTTCTTGGGGCGGGGGGATGATTTTATGTGCCACTCGCTGCTCTGCCTTTTCGATTCTGGGTCGTACTTGAACATCCAGGATTCGTCTCCGGTTACGATAGAGTTAAGAAAGTCCGGCTCATTTTGAATCAAATCCAATAATTCTTTACATCGCAAAACTCGAAGTTCTTTCTGATCTTCTGTCAGAACTTTCAGCATAAGCTTTGTGCAGACCTTGCGCATATGCAGATCCTCGGTCACTATCCCATGTACCACAAATGTGGACATGTGTAGGGTTGGCAGGGTAGAACCTTCGCCACATTTCTCAACCAGTTTTACCACGCTGCCATGGATAGACGCGTCATGATAAAATCATGCGAATTACTTTCACGATGGACCCTGTATACAGAACTGTGCATCGTAATTTCATGCTCACAAACATTATATTTTCTTATCTAGGTTTGTGTCGCTGTGTTTTTTTTCTTCTTTTTGCTCTCTTTTCAAGCCTGAGACCCTTCTCAGACCGACCCCTATCCACTTCTTCAATCTCTCTCTCTCCCTCTCTGATACATTGCATAAAAAATCGCAGTCACTTTTTTAAGACTGTCTCAATTTTTTAAAATGTGGATTCCCATATGTTTGGTTCTTTATATAGATTATTACAAATAGAATCTGCAGTGTTAAAGTTACGCTTGCCCATGCTGTTTATTTTTCAATTGGTACGCTCTCTTTGTTGTTTATATAACCTCTGTAAATGTGAATGATCTGTGCCATTCTAGATCGATATTCCGCTGTGTGTATGAGCTGTTGTCCTAAAGATTGAACAGGGAAATGCAGGAAAGAGGTATTCAGCGTTATTAAGGAAAGTGTGGTCATATCGGTGCACAGAAGTTTGTGGAACGGAAGCCAGTGAACGCCCTATAGGTAAACCGTGCTGTAACATATGTTTTCGGTTTGCTGTGTGGCATACCTGTGCGCTAGACATGTGACTGACCTGGAAGCCACGTGCCATGTAAGGGACATTCGACTCTCCGTTGCGTGACTAAAGCCACTTTGCACGTGATGCGAGTCACGCGACCACAAAAGTTTTGTTGGCATGGAAGTCACTGTGTGCGTGCGTGCGTGCGTGCGCGTGTGTGTGTGTGTGCGTGTGTGTGCGTGCATGTGTGTGTGTGTGTGCGCGCGCTTGCTTGCTTGCTTGCTTGCAAATGTTATTGAGACATGCTATATGTGTTGGAACAGCCTGTGCTGGATCTGTTGGTACTAGTCAGTCACACCCACAGTTTACCATTTTGTGGGTATTTGCATGGGCTGGGTCTATATGTACTAATTTGCAATATGTTAAACGTACAAGGTGGGGATGCATCACCACCTGTCAATTCCATTTTTTTTCCTGGATCTCATGCTTGGCACAACTGTAATCAGAATTCAAAGCCCGACTTCAGACGGACAGTGATTTCATGATCAGTTGCGCGGTGGTGTTCTGTTTGCAACTAATACTCCGTTAAGCACTGCGAACATCGCTATGTGCAATACTGCGCTAGTCGTCGCCAAAACCGTTTAGGTCCAACTTGTCGTGGCCCCTGGCTCGCACCCCACTCCATGTTTTCTGCCTTGTTCTCTTGCATTTTGTTTGCAGTAAACTACAGCGCATTGTCATTGCGTTCTTTCTTTGATGCTAGAAATGAAAAATACTAAATGATGGCCAATTACAAAGCTGTCTCCTAAAGGTCATTTCCTTCAGTCTGTTTATATATGCTCCTCTTAGCCCGAGGAAGTGTTTAACCCTGGAATGCCCAACGTATCTTGATGCTACACTGAACTTGATGCCTCAATATTACTATTTAAGCACTGGAAGCTTAACTTAAACCCTATACTAGCAGCATGTTTCATAGGCTGAAGCAAAGTTTTTGTAAATAGTTTAGAAAACAGATTACATTTACTGCATAATTAAGTTTTTACTCAAATAAGGTTTCAAGTTTTTTTTTATGTAGTCTCCGTGGCTATAAATAGATTAGCGAATTTTAGTTTATCTTGATGTGACACTGTTTGGGAATTGCAGGCTTAATTCATTTTCTTTTTCTGTTGCTTGATACATGAATGAAAAGCTTATGGGTTATCTGCTTTGTTTTTCAGAAGAAACAACAACGTGTTCAACAGATAACTTTAGATGCAGTAACGGCAGATGTATTCCTCTACGGTGGGTCTGTGATTACCAAAAAGACTGTGAAGAGGGCGAAGATGAACATCAGTCTTGTGGTAAGCTCAGTGCACTTTTAACTTTTCATCAACAATTGTTCGCACTTTTTATTGCTCTCAAATGCATTTGCTAGAGTTTGGTATACAAAAGGAGGTCCCAGTCTTTAGGGCTGTTTCGAGACTGCCTGTGCAGAACAATCCTGCGAGTCGACAAGGGCAACAATAGCGAGGCAGTTAATCAGTGCATGAAGATACGAAAGGCGAAAAATAAATTTCTAAAAATGATTGACACGGAGGTGAAGCATAGCTTCATGTCCTGAAGAAAATGAGAACCTTAAAAGTAAATACAAGATTATTAAGCCTACAAAATCTAATAAAAAGATATAAGGAAGATTTCTAGCATCATGCCTAGAATGCTGATTGAATAGTAAGTGGTTGCAACAAAAGTTTATTAGTTGGTGAAGTTTAGATATCTTGTATACTTTAAGGTTGGTACAATATTTGCGAGTTTTTTATGACAAGGGATAGCGTGTTCCATAGTGACATTGATGCAGAGTTTATCTGCCATAGTTTCTTGTTCCGACAATTTGTAGCACTGTAAAGGACAAGGCTGGATGAAAATGTGGTTGGTGGTAGCTCATTATCCATGGATACGAAAAAATCCCCAAATGCAGGTTTAACATTTCGACGCTTGTATGAAATGTTTCCCACCTTCAGCCTCCAATAATGCTTTAAGGGAGGTTGTTTCCACTTGGTACTGCACATCCACGAAATGTTTCGTCTACACAGTGAAAACAGAACGAAGCATTCTTTTTCATGGAAAAGTAGCAGTGTTTAATATATATATATATATATATATATATATATATATACATAAATGTGAACGAGAAGAAAGGAAGCCAAGGGTGCCCGGTTTTTATTAGTCATATCATCATAAGAAGTAATTTCCCCTATGCTGTCCTTGGTGTCGTTGTTTGTTGGCTTCTTATGATATGTCTTCATATACATATAATCCTATTGCCTCCAAACGCTAGTGCTTTTAGGTGTCACTAGCTTGTCACAGGTTAATAAAAAAATGAAAGTGCAAAAAGCACTTAAAACACTGAAGATGCACATGAGCAACAGGAAGGCACAGAAGAGAGTACAACACATGTACAGCTCCACAAACAAGGGAAAGCTGTTGAATGTCCTAACACATGCACAGATTTTCAGCAGTGCAGACAAGCATAGAACAAAGCTACTACACATACCTAGACAGTGTAACAAGTAACAATATTCAATTGCTTGACATATACAGGGTGTCCCAGCTAACTTTAGCCAGAGTATAAAAATATGTGAATGCCACGTAGCTGGACAGAACCAAGGTAATGTTGTTTGCCGTCACTTTGACATACTCAAATTATTGTTTTAATTCCACCTAATTAGATAACGAGTCTTAATTAATTAATCAACTTATCAACTATTATAATTAGATTAAAGTGTCTATGAGAAAATTCTATAGCGACATGAAAAACTCCCAATAGAGCTTTCTGTTGCTCAATACATGCCAAAAGTGTCTTTTCAAGAGTGAAAGAAGCCTGCAAATGCACGCATAAGTGCCGCACCACTGGCCACTCGAGGCACTTTGCGTGTATTCGCAAATATGAAGCACCGATTCTAAAATGCTTTCCAGCAGTATTTCCGAAGTAACCAGAGATGTCTGAGAAAAATGCATGTGTTGAGCTCGGTGTTGATGTAAGCTTCGATTCATTTATTAACGTAATGAGCAGTTACGGGCATTCGAGGTTGAGAAGGAGTCTATGCAGCACTCGGAAAAGTATGTGCGTGCGTGCGTGCGTGCGTGCGTGCGTGCGTGCGTGCGTGCGTGCGTGCGTGCGTGCGTGCGTGCGTGCGTGCGTGCGTGCGTGCGTGCGTGCGTGCGTGTGTGTGTGTGTGTGTGTGTGTGTGTGTGTGTGTGTGTGTGTGTGTGTGTGTGTGTAAATAAAACCAGTTCTCAAGAATTATTAAGTGCCACTTTAAAATTGTGAGCAGTGGTTATTACAATCGAGCCTCAATTTAACTAAGTCGATTTAACTAAATCACTGTCTGCCTGACACTGGTCAGTGATGCCTGAGAAAAAGATAACCAAAAGTGTCCTTCTTCGGTAGTGAACACAGAACTTCATGTTGCACTGCAGGTGGAGATTTGAGACAGGGAGGCACAGCATTTTAAGACAGATATAGAGCAGACATGTTCTTGGAGAGACTGCTGGCTTTGGATTGGGTTAAAAAAATTAAATTATGGGGTTTTACGTGCCAAAACCACTTCCTGATTATGAGGCACGCCGTAGTGGAGGACTCCGGAAATTTCGACCACCTGGGGTTCTTTAACGTGCACCTAAATCTAAGTACACGGGTGTTTTCGCATTTCGCCCCCATCGAAATGCAGCCGCCATGGCCGGGATTCGATCCCGCGACCTCGTGCTCAGCAGCCTAACACCATAGCCACTGAGCAACCACGGCGGGTTTGGATTGGGTTGCGCGCCTGTTAGGTGGAAGTGTGCAACTTCTCTGGAAGTGCTGTCAACTGCGATTACACGGTCCTTTTTTTTTTGTGCCTCTGCTTTTTTTGTGGTTGTACTAAACTCTGCAATAGATGAGCAATAAGCCATTTCCCTCTCCCACTCTTTTTATTTAAATAAGGGCATGTAAGGAGGTAGATATTCCTGTGCTGCAATGTATGATAAAAAGAGAAACACTCTAGTAAGAATGAAGTCATGGTTATTTAAAATTATTTATTTAATTATGGCATTTAACATGCCAAAACCACGATCTGATTATAAGGCACGCCATAGTGGGGGACTTCGGATTAATTTTGACCACCTTGGGTTCTTCAATGTGCATGTGCACCTAAATCTAAGTAGGTACATGGGTGTTTTTGCATTTCACCTCCATAGAAATGTGGCAGGGCTGGGCAAAGATACTTTACAATTGTATCATGATACCATACAAGATAATTGGGCAACAAGTATTTGAGATGCAGATTTAAGATACTACCGCAATTATTGTATCCAATACGATACTTTGCATTTGTATCTTAAGGTACTTCGATACATTCGCAAATTTCTTATTATGGATCTATATTATGTAGCAGCAAACGCATATGCACAAAAATGTTTGCTTGGAAATTTCTTAACTCCGACCAACCTTATTTCATTTGAATGAAATGTCTGTTAGTATCTCAAACTTTTTGTCTTGCTCAAAGTATAGTTTCATTCCAAAACAATTTATTGGGGTTGTTTTAGCTGCTTAACATAAAATCTCTCTATATGCTGCGCTGTCAGCGGTTTTTGCTTGTCGCTTTTGTAGTTGATGGGAGTCGCAGCTCTTCTTACCGACCAGCTAGTGGGTCACCATCCAATTACATCTAATGACATCAATATGAAGCCTCTGCACAATTTCGCAGATACCACTATGGAGTTTTAGCTTCTGAAGTTTTCCCGCCTGCCCTCACTAGAGAGCTCTGGCGGAAAGATAAGACTGTCACTGCCTTTAGTTTCATTCAGGTCGCTTAGTGGCAGCAGTATCAGCTTGAGAAGTGGATGTCAGCCAACGTTTATCATTCACACGGGGATGTTGCGATAGCAGTATCTTGTATTTTAAGATACACTATACATTCTTTCCTGTATCGGACATACAGATACTGATACACATCTTTTCAGACATATCATGATACAGATACAATATACCCTAAGTGCATCTGAGATTGTATTTAAGATACATGTATCTTCAATACTACTACACGGCACTGAAATGCAGCTGCTATGGTCGGAATTCAATCCCGCAACCTCGTGCTTAGCAGCACAAAACCAAAGCCACTAAGCAACCATGACGGGTAAAGTCATGGTGGTACACCACAAGCGCTTAAGGAAGAGTTTTCGTGAACAGTTCACGAGTCGTGACGCAGCTACTGCACCATACTACAAGCTTAATGCATCCCACGTGTGTGGCAGCAGCTGTCAAAAAAGTTTGTGTAAGTATGCAGGCTGTCTTAGACAAGATTCAGCAGGCTGTCTTAGATTCTTTGCTGCTCAAAGAAATTTCAGAGGTTCCTACAGGCAAACATTCAAGAATCCCATGCAGACTGTGTGAAGCCGTCAAACATCCAGGAATGCAAAAATACTCCATTCAGCTCTGTCTATGTTAAGTGCTCGTTTTCAACCTAGAAGAGGCACAGTCTTGAACCCCAAAAACTAGAGAGGATGATCATGTGTTATTGTTCTTATCACTTTTACAAAGGTTTGTAAACCTGAACTATTCGGCATTTATTTCCTTAATGGAACATTTGACATTTCAATCCATTAGGCACAAATTTTATCTTCATCAACCGTTTAGCAGCTTTGCTAGCATATTTTGGGTTTTTGGGTTTGCTCCACTTGATTTGCCATTGTGAGGAGGATAGTTTGGCTATTACGTAAATATACAATAACTGTTTATTTTGTTAGAACAAGGCATTAAGCATTTTGACTGCAGTATGTGGATTGACAAAAAGAGGCCTCTCGTGTGCCCAGCAAAGGGCTGTGAAGCGATGGTTTGCACAGTATGGTTGTTGCCTTTAAGTCTTAACAAGTGAGCGCTGCGTCAGTTTAATTACTGTGAAAATGGGCTACATAGAACCAACACATCAAACAGGTGGTCGTTGATGGGCGATGTACAGTGCCTATTTTGTCCTCCACCGTGTCTAAATTGAGGCTTTAATTGTGAATTTTAGGCACCTAAATCCCATATTTTTAGTTCTTAAAATCCGGTCTCTAGTTAAGAGTGTAGCTATCACTCATGGTGCAGCTGAAAGCGGCCTTTAGTTATAGTTGTCAATGTAAGCTCAAAATAATCGCCCTCATTCCTCATCCACGGTGCGCCTTGCACTAACGCCGATCTGTACGTCGATCGTGAGTGGTGCTGCTTTGGATTTGTGATTTGTCAAGACCTGGTGTGTTTTCTATATAAAAAAAAATATGTCGGCTCTAATTAGAAGCTGGAGTCATTGGCCTGGCTGAAGACTTGGCGTGCTACTCCAGATGTTGGGAGAGAAATAATATACAAGGTGATCACACAAACAGCACATACACCTACATAACACACTCACACTCAAGCTGTTCACAAAGTCTCATTAAGGCTTGTAGACCTTAGAAAAACCAGACGCGCTTTTGTAGCGCTCTATGTACTGGTGGTGCTTCCCCATGGACCGAGAATGAACCACAGCTTACGCACAACGTTACACACAAAGCAGATTACAGAGTCTGACTCTGATTGAGTCTGATATGGTGAAGGCTTGCTTGTTCTTTCTCATGAGTTCTGCGAGATGCATTATTTTTAGATTGACCTAATTATACACCCCTTTATACATATTTTTCCGTGTGATTAGGGCTACATCTCAGCCAATTGTTTTGTGCTCATAAATTGTGGAGTTCTTGACTTGGCTTTATCTGTATGCCTTTACTGCTTTTTTTTTCAGCTCCTCCACAGTGCAATTCAAACCAATTTTCATGTGGGCAGTATGTTTTTAATCAATCCTACTGCATACCAAAGCACTGGAGGTGTGACCAAGTTGTAGATTGTGTGGATGGAACGGATGAAAGTGGTGACTGTAGTAAGTGTTCGATTTCTTTCTTTAACCCTTTCGCTACCGAGCATTCTCTGAAAAAACAGCCCAAATATACGGATTTCTTTTGTTGGTTCCAACAAACACATACGGAAAGAAAGACCCAAAAATTTATTACCAAAAGTCTTTATTTCAGAAGACTGGAAAATAAAATGAAAGAAAAAGAAAGAGCAACTAAGTGTTGGATTAACCGCCATACTAATAAACACTTTACTGCGTAAGCTTCAAAATTCTAAGGTTAGCTGAATATGTGTGTTCTTTGCTCTAAAACAGAGCGATATTATCACTTTGATGAACACGCTGTATAACTTGGCTTTGACCTTTTTAAAGGTTTGCCTCTGTAAGGTACACTTCAAAGCAAGACATTGTGTACTGCGCAATGCCACAATCGTCGTCCCAGGTCCTGGTTTCCTTTCTATTGCTTCTCTTCCGATCAACTGAGGATCGTTTGAGCACATGAAGCATGTCCTTGTTGGCATTTGACATTTAGCAGTTGGTGGAATGTACTCGAAGTAGCGAGTGACAAGACATGATATAAGAAGCTGAGGATTCGAATCCTTACTATATAAGGATGAGATCGAGAGTTCTCGTCAATCAGAGCCTCTACAAGACGACGACGTCATTCTGGAAAGCTTGTCAGTACAAAAACTTGCTGCTCTGTCGTGTCCCTTGCCGTGCAACATCGAAAAATGTGCATGCAGTGAAGCCAAACCAACGTATGTGCGGTGCAGTGGAACTTGTGTTTCCAGGTTTTAGTTCGGACGGGCCATCTTGTCCTTCATAAAAGCAGCACAAATTCCAGTGGCAAGCCTGGCTCATCCTCGGTAGTGAAAGGGTTAAATATATGTACCTGCATGTAGACCCCACAAAGTAACTTGAATATCGGCATACTTTGAGCGCCGAACGTCAGTTCACATGCGATCCTGAAGCGGGACCAGCTCTTGTGAAGCCACCTAGCTCTCCAGCACCTTTTCACTATAAATTTGTGGGCAAGGTGGCTATGGGAGCTGTCTGCCAAATTTATATAGCTTGCTGATTTATAGAGGTGTTTCATAGTGCGGCAGCCTTGGCACGTCTTTTTTGGAAGACGCGGTCGCAGCAAGTGGGACCATAGGTTTCGAAAGGCCAACTGCAGGATGAACAGTATTTAGCATGTTTTGAACGCGCCTGGGAATGGACGTCAACGGTTCATTCCTTAAACATGTACGTACTTATATTAAATACTAAACACTTTAGTATTCAACAATGTATTGTTTTGAATACTTAGCATGTAGTTATTCAATAATTTGTAGTTTTAAGGTTGACTGTCAGGTCTGATCAACACTTCCTACGTTAAGTTGGCCAGAATTTCCCTAGTTACATCGTCATGAGTATGCATCCGAACTCCGAACTCTCCGTCATACACTAGGAGTCGAAGAGCCGTATGTAGCTGTCCCATAGAGTAATATAGTAAATGTCGTTTACTATGTTGCTCTAGCTGTCCCTGGCGCATTTTTTGGCTTCACACAAAGCCACTCATGGTTGGAGGCGTGAAGCAGACTAGTGGTGGCAGCTGGTTTCAATTACCACCACTAGTCTGGACTGGTAGCTGCGAAGCATCTTTACTTTTTCCATCATGACTTGACTTTCCCGTTTCTCAGCTAGAGTGTACTGTACCTCAGCTGTCTAACCACATAGGAATCACTTTGGATTCGTTGCCATTGCACCGCGAGTCTAATGATGCCCACGAATGGATATGGGCATCCTCGATGATCGGAGTACACCAACCAGGAACAGGCAGGGGGAGGGGGGTGCACCCCATGCACCAGGGTTCGTGGGCCGTGGACCAGCGGCACAATCAAAGCCTTCACAGCTTCGTTTATTTCATCTGCATTGCATGCCTGTTGTGACGTGCCCTTGTACTACTCCACAGCAGGGCACTGGGCATCGTACTGGTTTTGGTGCTACTCTGGACCAGAGCAAAGGCTGTCCATTTGGTTACGAACGTGTTGTGTTTACAGTTCTGCTCGCTTTCATTATTGGCGTTTGATGGTGCCGTTGTAGCCTGTCATCGTTTTTTTCTCTCAAAGTTCCATCCGCTTCTAATCAGTTCACGATTTTTGGCAGCCGTAGGCCTATCCACTTGTGAAAGGAAGGATGCCACCCTGTTGTCGCAGAAAGTATCGCAAGAACTGCACCGCACTGGCGTCAGCAGCATCTTGAAGACGATGAATTGTCCTAATCCAAGAATTCTTTTTTTTTTTAGTTCTAGGCATGAAAAGAAGAAAGAAAAGGAAGCTTCGTCCATGGATTTTAAACATTTGTTGTTTGCAAAAAGAGAAAGTTGATACATATTGTTAGACATTGTACTATCGAAGGCACGGCAGGTGTTGACATCTGTATTGACCATGCATATATCTTTCAGGTTATAGAGCATCTGTCGGTCAGTCAGTATATATTGCGACATTTATGAATGAGAGAGAAAAAAAAACTCTCCAGATCCACAGGATTTGTTTCATCCTTCATCATTGCTTATAGTATTTTCGGCTGGTCACCTCAGAGTCAAGAGTCGAGCAGATCCGGCGAACCTCGATCTCAGAGGCAGATGACAGACACGCAAGCTGAACTTGTGACTTGCTCTGGGAGGAGGAAGTGGTGGAGGCTGAACCATGTGACTACAGCAAACATCTGATTTCGCCTAGCCAAAGCAGGCCAAAGCTCCGGACACTGCCTGAAAAAACTGCAAACATGCCGGTGGGACAAGCATTACTTCAGACACCGCCGCTTGCGGTGGTCTAGGTTACGGTGGACCGCTGTGTTCTTATGAGGTGGCGGGAAATGCTCTCAATCTCGACGACTTCTTTGTCAACAGAGCTTGGAATGCCTGAGAGCACTCGATGTGGGAGGAGAGTGATCAAAAAGAACCAGCTGAACGCAAGGCATGTGCTCATTCGACCAGTCAACGAGAGCGGTCTAGAGCGTTTCGAAACGACTAGCCAAAGATGCCATTAAGTCTTTTGTTACTGCGCCTGTAGAAATCTATCAACTTGATCTGCATTTCTACACATTGTTATGCATTTCTGTAGGAATTCGTCTACTAGCAACATCACGTACCCTCTGAAATAACGACCGAACTTTAGGTATTTGTCACATTTGACAAGTTTTGGCAGATTGGGGAGTCTGGAAAAAACTCCGACTGGAGGTATCGTCGCGATTACCCTCTGGTGCTCCTATCACTTCTTCAATAAAAAGACTCAAAATATGTGCTTTGGTCAACTCGTCAAGATAATATTTATATATCAGCAGCAGCAAAGACACAAAGCTTTCTCGGGTTGTCATTCTTGTGATCAGACGTATAGGCCATTTTAACAATGTCTCAAACAATGGTAGATGCTCATGAGTGCATGTTATTTTGATAATTGGGTTCTACTAATATCAAGTGCAACTTTATTTTACCCCCTCGTAGGTTGCTTTTATCCATAAGCTCTTCGACAGTGTGTGCGCAAGTTATTACAAGCAGTCCTTGACATCACGTATGGTTTTCACCCGCACAAGAGCACGCAGTCGATTTCAAACTGACCTTCGACAGAAGCTTGACTAGCTGTCAACTCTTACTATTTGAACACTGCCCGTTCAAATGCCCTTATTCATTAGTGTACAATATTGTTCAACATTCCACATTACTGTACAGCACTGTACAGTAGCTTAACCATTCATGTGGAGGCTCCAGCACCAGTTAAATGCACACTAGACTACCTTGCTTGCACAAAAAAGCTTATTGAATGCAATAAGGAAGTATGAGGAGGCTTCTGCACGCTCCCTCATAGCCATTGCTTGGCAAGCCTAGACAATACACTAAAGAACAAATCAAGTGCCTGCCTCGATAAGTAAAACAAATGCTCCCTGTACAATAGGTAATTACATGTTCTCACATTTGTAAATCTACTGCTTTCCTGCATAGCATAGCATTAACATCACTATGGCTGGTACTCAGGCCAGCAAGTTGTTGTAATTTTGGGGGGAACTAAATTTGCAATTTGGGAAAAATTGGGGACTGAAATCCTGGTGTACAATTTGTAATTTGAGATTTTTTTACTTTCAGTGCTTAAACTAAAGGTAGCAAATGATTACTTTCATTCATGTTCCTTGAGGTGCTCTGATGTTTCACATAACTCTCATAAATTGTCTGAGCAATTATTACTGCTATACATCCATTCAAAACACCAGTGATTAAGCTATAAATTCATGTATCTCAGTATACGTTGTAGTTACTACGTCCTGAAATAAAGTGTTAAAACATAAAAGCACCAATAGTTAGCAAATTTCTCACAGTAACAAAAGAGGTATGCTGAGGGGCAAATAAATTTTGAACATCGATTTCAGTGACTGCAAATATTGCTTTTTAAAATGAGTTTAGTAAAATACTTCTTTGAAACTTGCAGTAAATTAAAGTAAATATCATCATAAGCTCTTCAATGAAGACAATCACATCTCGAAAAGAATTGAGGGAACCATTTCATCTCATTTGAAGGAGGATTGGCAATGGAAGTTTGCAGCATCTCTTTTAGTAAAAGTTTTATCAATTAGCCAAAATTTAATAAACACTGGCTGACACTGATATTGAGTAATGTGATTTACTGCAGTAATAGGAAAAATGACTAAAGTGCTCATATAATAAAGTGGAAGGGCTGTATCTTGGAATGATTCATACCATGTTATATTCTTTTCAGCCTTCGATGGTCATTCAATTGTTATTCCAGCTGATGTTATCTCTGGAATCAGCCATTTTTGTGATGAATAAGAAAGCGCGAATAAAAAAGGAAATCAATCCTTATAAAATATTGTCCCTTATTTTAAGCAGCCTTTCTGACTTCCAATACCAACACTGTAGGTCTGCTTTCTTTAGCTTGAACTTATTTAAATAGGGCTGTTTTATCATGGTTACTTACTTTATTCACATGTTTTTGATGTTTATTTTTTCATTTTGTTTTGTTTTTTACAGAATATCGTGTGTGTGAAGAAAGTGACCATAAATGTGGCAGTGGTTTGTGTGTCCCAGTGTCCAAAAAGTGTGATGGCTATTATGACTGCAGAGATGAAAGTGATGAAGCATCTTGCACTACAAGTAATTATGCTTCTATTCTGGTTTATACTGAGCTCATGCTTACTTAGCATAGAATTAGGCTGAAGTTGGATGCAAATTTATATTGATAATATTGATGACTGCAGCACTAGTACATGCTCTTAATGGGATTACTATCATTTAGATGGAACTGCCTGCCGGTTAAATGAATTTCGCTGTCGACATGGCAACAAGTGCATTGATGAGAGCAAGAAATGTGACCACTGGGATGACTGTGGAGATAATTCTGATGAAGAAGGATGTGGTAAGCACTCTCCTTGCAGTGTATGCAAGTTGCAGACCACATATATATTTTCCTTTAACCTAGTGGCACATGTATGCCTGCCTAAACGTATTTTGTTGACCCCATATCCTTCAGATTTTCCTCCTTGCAACGAAGGCCAATTTCGGTGCACAAATGCTATATGCATACCAATCCGTTGGCGGTGTGATGGACACTCGGACTGCTCGGACCAGTCTGATGAACGAAACTGCAGTAAGTAATTCTCGAATGTGTTACTTAATGCATAATTTTGTGGGGAGCTGCATTGTGAACTCTTGATGGTGGTACCAGCTAAAATTTTTGAAATGAATTGAAGCAGTATTGTTGTGCACAGGATATACCCTCTGATTGAGCCAGTTTGCAATTACATCTTTGTTTTGGTCACTAGGTTTGTTATCACAAGTATAATTAAGCACAGCAGTTAAGTTAAGTCAGATTGTTCTTGACAAGAGCACTATTCTCTATGTTGTTGCTACTTTAATGAGATATGAGCCAGGCTAATCATCAGTAAATGAGAAGTAATTGTCACAAAAGCTTTATTAAGGTAGACTTCATTCTTATTTTAGAATTGCAGTAAATAAAATACTACATTGATTGTCAAACACCATCAAGTGTTCCTTTCTGAAAGCTGTGGTTTGGGCCCAAAGCTTCTGAATGTGCACTTGTATATGCACCCTGCCAGCCTTCCTGCTTCTGCAGCTTTATTTGCACACTGGCAGCCATGTACGCTTTCCTTCCATGACCTTTCTGCTGGCAGAAGCATGGGGAGTCAATGGTGGCACACCAAGCACCTAAATAATAGTTCGAAAAGTGATTAAAAGAGTTTTGTGTTGTAGGCATGGGTGTGTCACCCGTGGGAACGGGTTACTTACTACGAGGGAGAAAGGGCAGAAAGATGAAAGGTATTGTATTGCATTTCTTGAGCACTGAAGTTGTATCTTAAGCACACTCAAGTGGATACAGTGCACTCTTGCTGCATTAATTGTTTAACGCTTTATTAAAACTCCTGTCTTTACAGCAAGCTTTATATGACATACTGGAAGTAACATTTTACAGCTTCGTGATAGCACTTATCATTCACTAGTGCATTTTGGGATCTGCTGCTGCTTCTTGTTTTTAAAAACTAAGGAGTGCGGACACTCGCAGTGCAGTTCTTCCCAGATACATGCGCCCCCCAAAATTCTAGATGCGCAGTTTCTTACGAGCATATCATAAGATACTTAGTGTTAACCATTCATGCTCTAGTTGTGTTATTTGTCTATCCTTAAGGCCTGGAGGCAATCTGATTGTTGATTGTACAATGAGCCTCTGCTGTTGCTTTCAGCATCTGTTACATGCTTGGATACAAAATTTCTATGTCCATCTGAAAAAAAATGCATTGACAAGTCAAAGCTGTGCGACGGGAAGCAAGATTGTGACGATGGAGCTGATGAAAAGAAGAATTGCTGTAAGTAATAGCTTTACCATTTTTGTGATTTGTTCTACTGGTGGATGTTACTGCATTTTTGTACAAGCTTTCTTTCTTGCAGCATCCAGCTTATGTCGCACATTGTCATGTGAACACGGCTGCCGTGCGTCTTTGGAGGGTGGTGACTGCTTCTGCCCTCCTGGAATGACTATCAATACAAAGGACAAACGGAGTTGTATGGGTACGTTCTCTATCAGCTGTTTGTGCATAGGGGTTTGGCATATTTGCTATTATGGTTAAGTAAAATGTGGATAGCACAATCGTAGTTCAATGTTCTAACGATAGTGACCAGTCAAGATTAAGAAATTACACAGTTGATTTTCACTCATTGAATGTGCTCACAAATTGCACCTTTATTAAACCTCAGTCACTGACTCTTGAGAACAAGTTAAGGACTGCGCAGAGTGATGGAAAGAAGAATGTTAGGCATAACATTGAGATACAGAAAGAACAGTTTGGTTCAGAGAGCAAATGGGTATAGCCGATATTCTAATTGACGTTAAGAGAAGAAAATGGCGCTGGGCAGGTCATGTAATGCGCAGGTTAGATAACCGTTGGACCAGTAGCGTTACAGGATGGGTACCAAGAGAAGGGAAGCACAGTAGAGGACGGCAGAAAACTAGGTGATGCGATGAAATGAGGAAATTTGCGGATCTTAGTTGAAATTGGTTGGCATAGGACAGGGGTAATTGGAGATCGCAGGGAGAGGCCTTCGTCCTGCAGTGTACATAAAATATGATGATGATGATGATGAAGATGATGATGATGATGATGACTGACTCTGGTTTATATGGCTTGATGGGTACAGCATTCTGCTACTAAGTATCATATCTTGCGTTTTATTCTGTACTTTGGTCACATTCTGAAAGGAGCAGTAGGCAAAAGTTGGGATGTTTGGAGATCTTGATGCATGTTAAGAGCCCCAGGTGTCCAAAATTTAACTGGAGCCCTCTACTGCAGTGTGACCTACAGCCAAGGTGTTGCTTTGGGACGCTGAACCTCGTCGAGTATTGTTAGTTTCTTCCCAATTCACATTTACGCTTGTGCCAGCGATATTTCATTTGTCTATAGTAGTGCATGATGGCAATAGGCATCTAGCATTTCTTATAATTCGGTTAGCACTTTAGCGCTCCCCCTTTTTTACACCGACAGCAGTTAAGTGCTTGAAACGGGGTTCCCCTTGTTCCATTCATCTGTCTGGTCGTCTGTCCATTTCGTTACAATGACCACTGTTGTCATCATTGTGTTTTTGTTGCCATCAGGCTGCTGAGTCATCCCCAGTCACCATTACCATAGAGCGATAAAAAGGAAAAATTTGTCAAATAACGTGCACCACTGGGATTTGATCCCATGTCAATGCAGGTGTCAGGTGTACTTACCACCGCTCAGTCGCTCAACAAACAGGACTGGGCAATTTCTTCAAAATTTTGCATTCTACAGACTCTGAGAGCAGTGGCATTTGTGCATGTAGTTTGGAGACCAGAACAAGCAATACTGTAGCTCACAGGGATGACATATTATGTGCATCACATAGAAATTGTGCTGGACAAGATGGCAGTGAGTTGGTATACAATTCTTCATTCACAAAAGTATTGCCGGTGAAACAAAAGAGTGGTGCATGTCAATGATGATGATCAGTCTCAAATATGGCACGCAACCACTATAGATGTGTGCGGATTTGAGGAGCAGAAAGCAGGCAAGCAAAAACAGGATAGTAATCTTCACTATGGGGAGAATGCTGCTGTCACTGTAAATGAGTTCATAACCAAAGGAATTGATGAAGCCTAATTTATAGAGGGCAGTCGAAGGTATCATGCAGGGAATTCGGGTTTCATTTTCTTTTTTTGGTTCTTTACCACACATTATACAATTGTGCTGTGCTATGTAGTTCTTGCATGTGAGAAAACCTCTTGCATCATTTAATATCTTCTTGCAGATCTGAATGAGTGCTCTGAATGGGGCTACTGTGACCAGTTGTGCACCAACAGTCCTGGCAGTTATCAGTGTCTTTGTGTTCGTGGTTACACTCTGGACCCACCACGTCATTGCAAAGCGGACAACAGTGAGTTGAAGTTGTCATACGAGAGATGTATGTGTTTCTGAGCCTTCAATGGCGTTTTTCATTATTCAGGCTCTGCTATGCGACTCTTGTTTACTCGTCACAATGCCATTTACTCGGTCAGCAGTGACGGAGCAGACTTGAGCATTTTGGCAAATGCATCTTCAGCATCTGGCTTGGACTACCATCATGACAGAAAGTTGCTTTTCTGGACCGATACTGAAACAAAGCAGGTAGAATTGATTCATTGGTTTTCTTTTTTCTTTCTTAGTGATGTCTGCATTCCACTAAAGGCTTAACTGTCTGCTATTATAAAATTTTCAGATCCACTCAATGAGGCTTGCAGGAGACAAGGAGCTGAGGTCGCCAATCAGTGTTGTTTTTTCATGGAATCCCGTGTCCATGGCTGTTGATTGGGTTGGAAACAAGCTTTATATCTGTGACTCACTGGGACAGAAAATTGACTTACTTGAAATGGATGGCCTTAGGCATGCCATTGTTCTCAGCAGGAACCTCTCCAATCCACAGGACATTGCCCTGGATCCAACTGTAGGGTGAGTTTGGAATTTTAATGCAAATGCTGTTCACTACTTAACAATGTAAAATATATTGGACAACCAGAATAAGCCCAAGTAAAACATTCCAGAAGGAAAACTAATAGCTTGCTTGCTTCCCAACACCAATGGACTATTGTAATACATGGTCCAGTACATAGACTAATACTAGTAGACTTGCATAGTGGCACCAATGGGCTTATATCAGTCCAATAAACATGCTGGTCAAGCAGAGAGCTGCCTAATAGACGTATCACTCCTGTAGAATTGTAAGCCCTATTACTGCACACATGAAACCAAGAAATGCATTGGGGCAAATAACTTACTTTAATTTAAATATAGAACTAATAAAAGGAAAAGTCAACTTGGTTCTGGTGGGAGCTCCCACAGGCAGCAAATTGTCTATTCTTGCATTTTCGTTTCCTTGACCTTATTATATCTTCGTTTCAATGAAAAGACATGATTAATGTCTCCTGTATATGCTTTCGTTGGCTTTGTTGTTTGTAAGAGAGGTTAATGAACCTACTAGTTACCAGGTGAAGATAATGCCAGTAATATGGAACTATTGAAGGTTAAATCCTACTGGGGACTGCCAGCCATTATATTATCCAGCTTTCTATATTTCAGAAGGATGTAATTTTCTCTCAACAGGGGCTGGTGTTGCTACTTATGACATGGTCAGGTTTATGTATATCCATGTACAGCTTCACTGCATGTTGTTCCTGTTGCTTTCACCAAAAGTAGTTGTGGGCAGTGATTATGGTAAAGAGCTCACCCGTGAAAAATTCTTTCACGCAGATTATTTGCACTCATTCAGCTGTGTCTGGTGATGTGAAACACCGTGTTCTAGACTACGAAATGTCGTTCAAAACAAAGTTTTCCAGCAAAAAAAAAAGGGGGGGGGGGGGGCAGCTGCATACAATGCATGCACTGACCGCTAACTGAAGGTTCCTTCTAAGAAAGCACAATATATATGCATTTTGTCAAATGCACTCGCAAAAGTGCTGACAAAACAATCCGAAGTTGCACAAGTCGTATGGGAGAATGGTAACCCTACACCACAAAAACCAGTTAACTTACCTAAATATGATATGTGCTCTTTTTATCATAACTGATGGCTATGATGCAGCTTGGCGCCATATTTATGGTTAAAGAATTCTTCAGCTAGCATGAGCTTATTAAGATGCCAAAGGAGTGATGAAGTAATGCCTTGCTGCCACTGTCTTGACAACACACAAATGAACGTCAGCAAGCTGCACTCTTTATGGTCTGAGGGTCATGTACGGCATTAATTTTGTTGCCTGAATTCATAAACCAACATCTGAGATATCTTTCCAAGTGACAGTGAATACACATTGTTGTCTAATGAGGGTATCACTCCAGCAAGGCTTGTATTTATGTTCCAGTCAGAAACTTGCATTTCTTTCAAGAATCAGCACTGCCAGCACTGCGAATTGACTGTTTTCAACTGAAAACACTGTTCCATCACCACAAAGTTGGCATAATTAAAACTGAACATATATTTTAATATTTCTTAAAGTATTTCTGGCATGCAGCGCAGCAGGATATACATAATCAGCCACTCGCACAAATACATAAAGGCATATTCTCCATGCGTCATAAAAGAACAGCCAGTCTTTAAACAACAAAAAATGTACTCCCCAAGCGAAGGGTGGGCCAAGAGGCAGGCAGGAAATTGACCATATCGTCCACATGTGTGAATGGTGAGATTTTCTTACAAATTAAGGCTATATTATGGGATTGGAAAGAATTAACACGATTCATTGTTGTACTCTTCCAGTGTAATAAACTAGACCTTTCAATCATTGATCATGCATATCACTTGGGAAAGGTGTAATGTGTAATGTAATCACACTTGTAACGGTATGCTTTTGCAAAGATAGGTGCTGTAGGGAGAATTTCACTCTTTCTCCAAATGTGAAGCCTCGATGCTTTCAGTATGTTCATAATAAGTGTTGTTTTATCACTTACCTGTTGGACAGTTATTCGTAATTGGAACTTTGTTTTTGTTGCAGCTATATGTTCTTCAGTGACGGTGACCACATTGACCGTGCACACATGGATGGATCACACAGGACGACCATAGTAACGGCCATTTACAAGGCTACAGGTCTCACCGTAGACTACGTTACTAAATTTCTTGTGTGGTGCGACTCCCAGCTGGACCAGATTGTTGCCATTGACTACACTGGCAGCAATAGGTAAGTGACATTTGTCAGATTTGTTTAAAAGTTTGTGTGTGCAATGCTGTCTTTTTATTTCAGCTCATTCAACTGTATTTTGATTTCTTCATCATAATGCAGTATTTATTAGCTCTTTATGTCTTACTTAGCTGCTCTTGCTGGCTTTATAAGTGCTGTTGTCATGCCCCAGTGTTGCTGTGGCAGTGGTAAGCATAGCTATACATAAGGACACATCAACAATGATTGAACCTGTGCCCCTTTGATCCTGAAACTGGTAATCAACCATTTTAACTCTCAGTACACCAGCTACCTGCATGCACCAAAAAGGATTTTCGCCTTGTGAAAATGCACTGCCATGTGCCACATTTTGACCACTGATGCAGATTGCAGCATCGATTATTAACAAATGTAGCATTTTGAAGATATTGAAGGGGAAGTAAATGCCTGAAGGGTATTGCGGGTGCTAGTTATGATTTTAGTTGTTATAAGTAAAAACATAAATTTCAGACATACAGTGGTTCCCATAATTTCCTGGGTCTCCATATTCTTGGGCTATTACTTTCTTTCACCCAGCCTCGCTATCTCGTCACTCTTGTATCACCTTCAGAAATGTGCTGCAGGGAGAGGCAGGTGACTAGATTAGTTCTTCCTTCCTGGATCTTTGAGAAATGGCAGGACAGAGACAGAAGAAAGCTTTTTACAGAAGTGTGTTCTGCCTTATCTAACTGAGGAAGATGAACTCGGACGGAACTGAGAAGCCTTTCTTAATGTGCAGATGGGTGTAAACACTAGTGCAAATAGTCATGCTTCCTCTATCCTTTACCTCTCTCTGAATCTCGAACATCCTCCGACCTTGGTAAATACATTGACAAATTTTTTATGATTGTTGTAATCATATTGTGTTTTTGCATCAATAGCCAATCTCTGAAATTTAATTAATAGGTTTCCTATAGGAAACAGTAGAAGTTAAAATAGGTCCCATAGAACGAATGTCTTGCAGAGCAAACCTGCCCACAGAAAAAATTAAGTTCATTCTTTGAGGCACCACTGCATCAAAAGCAATATTACAATTTTCAAAGGGGAGCCAAATGCATTCAGACATGAGTAGAAGCTTGTCATTTGCCATTTGAAGGGAGAACTTTGGTAGGGTGCATGAAGTTATTAACCCTTTTAGTAATCACGTGTACATTTTGCCATATGATGCTGTGAACTTTAATTGTTGCAGAAGCCTGCAATTTTTCTGCTTTCACTGGCATCCTCAGAAGTATTCAATTTGTCAAATACTCCTTCAGCTTTGTCAAGTTTAATTCAGATGGTCAAATTTAGTTAAGAAACTAGGCATAGTTTTATGCATTTAAGTAAAATTTATCATTGGCATTTTGTATTTATATTATGCAGTCAACAGTAGAATCGCCACCACAGTAAATACTCTCCACACACTAGCTAGCGTACGTCTTAGTATGCTTGGGCCTTTCATTGCATTAGGTGCAAATAGTCTCTCCCATGTGTCTCTGTACTTATGACAATAGTATAACTATTGCATATTTTTTTGAGTACTGACAAGATTTGTCTATCCCCCCCCCCCCCCCCCCCCACTTCCATCCCACTTCTCCCACCATAAGGAACATCATTATTCGAGGTAGCACCCGTGTGCCATCTCCGAACAAGATTACATTGTTTGAGGACAAAGTGTATTGGACGGATGGTACCCGACAAGGGGTTCTCCAAGCCAAAATATTCAACAACAATGATACAGTCACAATAGTGCATAGGGATAGACAGCTTTCAAAGGAACCTGGTGCTATCAAGTCCTACCATCCCTTGCGCCAACCTGTCGGTGAGCCAATATTGTCAAGGAATTTCAACCTTTGTGTGCTGGTTCATCCTCGATGTATGTGTTTAAGCTGATTCTTCTCATGTTTTGCGTTTCAGTATCAAATCCCTGTGGTCTGAACAATGGTGGCTGTCAGCACATGTGCATTGTGACCCGGGGATCTGGTGGATTTGGTCTGCTTGGCTACAGATGTGTTTGTCACACAGGCTTTGAACTGCTGTCAAATAGAAAGGACTGCACAAGTAAGTTGACAGTGCTAGAAATTGCTGACAAAATGGCTTGAACTCTGGCCATAAATTTGCTTAAGTTCTGATGTGCCAGTGGTACTGGCTGATGCACAGTTTTCAATTATTCTGCCCTTCTGTAGCTTCTTCATTCTACAGTTAAACTGCACTTTAACATGGCGGATAACAGTTAAATTCCACTTTAACACGTTAGATAAGCTTGATGAGTTATGTTGGTAAATTGGAAGATTTGTTAAAGAAAAAAATTTTTGTTTTGCTAACCCTATGTTCAAAGTAGCGACAGCAATAGCCATCACAGTATTACGCACAGTATCAGTTGGAACATATGTTTCCAGTGGGGCATAAACAGTCTGTACATCACTGCATGTTTGAAGCTGGGCTTTGCCTGCTTATCTGATACGACACTGTCTTGGTCTAAGAATATCTCGAACCTGATGCAAAGAATGTTGGACAGCTCGTACCCAGTGAGTATAGCGTATGCCTACAAAGATGTGGGCAGCGCTGAAGACTAACCACTACAACATTTCACCTCATACTCATAGTGTAGTGAACCAAGCCAAGACAACCCAGAAGCCAGCAGCAATCCACAACAAGACTAAAAGATGGAATAAAAAGACAGTGTAGTTTTGGAAATCATGGCAGTAATTACGGCCTCCCTCGATCCATGGCATTGAACACCAAGTTAAACGCAAAACTCATCGGAACTTTTCTTCGCTCCACTCTCTCACCAGGGGTAGGATAGATTGAATTTCCATCAACAATGCCAGCAGCACATGCTATTTACGTGGTCTGTCAATATGCTTGTCACATTTAATGCAAAAGTCACTATTAGCATTGCACATCTTCAGATCAGTAAACAACCAGACTATCTAAACTGTCCATCGTGACATGTCAAAATGGGCATCCAAAGTTCCTGGGAGCATGAGTATATTCTGTCAGTGATAGATTGCTGGTTCGATGCATTCATACCTTTAGAGACCCACAACTTCTTTTACATACATCACTTCTTGCCACCACTGCAGCTTCGCATAGCTTCCTCATTGCTGGTTTATGACTGCCTTTTATATTCTGTAGCACACACAACTACTGCCTCATGAAGGATAGCGGCTCTTTGTACTCGCACTTTGTTAATGTCTAGTGGCCCAGTTAATTGGAGCATCAAACTGCCATGTTTGCTTAGTGGCTATGGTGTTGGGCCACTGGGCACGAGGTCGCAGGATCGAATCCCAGCCACGGCAGCCGCATTTCGATGGGGGCAAAATGCGATAACACCGGTGTACTTAGATTTATGTACATGGTAAAGAACCCCAGGTGGTCTAAATTATCCCAGAATCTCCCACTACAGTGTGCCTCATAATCAGATCATGGTTTTGGCATCTAAAACACCATAATTTAAATTAATTAAATGGAGCATCACTTATCACTTTTTGGAGTGAAGGATCCCAGTTTTGATGCCAACTGAAGTTTTTTTTTAATTATTTGCAAATATATTCTATTTTATTGTTGGCATGACAATGTGATCATTACTTGGGAAGCGACTGCAATAATGGCTGATGGTGGTGATGCCACAAATTCTTATTGAAAGTCTATATAACAGCCCTAGAATGGCTATCCCTATAAAATGCTGTGACAGTTGCACAGGGTGCATATTCTCAATGCAGAAGGTATGCTGAGCCATTTGTAGAGTAAGATGCTGGCCAATTCGGTAACAAACATATTGTTAGCAATAATGATTGGCCAATGGCATGCCGTTTTCGTAATCAGAGGTTGTTGAATTCAGCCTTATGTGTTTATTTTGAGGGGTAATAGCTGCAGTTTATGCTGCCACAAACTTTAGCAGCTGGTTCAATATCCACTTATAATAAATGGGCAGGTCATGCTGTTCATGATCCTCTGGTCTCTTGTACAAACTGCCTCTTTCTCAACTTATTTCTAATAGGTCCTTAGACTGAAAGTAATTGATTTAATTTTATTCTTTCAAGATCACAAAACTATTAAGATCGGTCACGTAATACAGGAACTGATAACTTGTTAGTTAAATAAAGAAATTCATAAAGTTATGTAATATATATTGTAACAGGTAATATATTACAATGTTACTGGTGGATTTTAAAGAGGTGTGCACGTGGGACAAGATTGGGGATGAAGAGAAAAAATAAGGACTGAAAAAACAAATTGGCAGTTTTGCTCGAAGGGCAAAACATTGACAACGATAGCCAGGTTTTGTGCTGCCCTTGAACTCCTCGGATGGTGTTCTATCTATGTGCGGGTGCAGCACATGTGGGTGTGTCAGAATTGTCGGACGCTTAAAAGGTTTAGCATGCAGTGTAAAACTTATAATAGCATCACGCCAGTGCCACTATACTACCCATAAAGAGCACTGTGGCTGGCGCCAATAAAATTAACTACTTTCAGATTGTGAGCCCTGATAATGTTTTGCTATTTTTAATTGCGTATTAAGATTTAAAATGAAAGACATATGCTGCGAATGAAACGTTTTATGACTTGCTTGCACTCCGCAATTGTGAAAAACGCTGAGGAATAATTCAGCCGAGACTATAAGACCTAGTTTGAGCAAATTTGCCATTTGGATAATATAGCATCTACCTAGCATATACAGGATACGTAAACATATACCATAGCATATATAAACAAATATATATGGAACATCAGGGCATTGCTGATAGCAAAAGATAGAAAAATTTCACCGTGAATGTCCATATAATTGATGCAGAATTGCAGTACAAGGCCTCTGCTGGATGCACCCACTTCAATATGTGATATTTTTTATTATAGCTTTGTTTGTTGAGAATGAACCTGACCATAATTATCAACGCCATTTATTACAGACAGCACTTATGCAAGAGTACATTTCTATTTTTTCCAGGGGTGTCAACATTCTTACTTTACTCTCAGCAGAAGTTTGTACGTGGCAGCCTCATGAACATAACTCAGGATGGGTTCACAGATGCCATGGTGCCAATTGTTAGCAAATCAGCTCGCTTTGTTGGCTTGGACTTCGATGCACGTGAAAGATTCATTTACTACTCCGATGTCATCCTGGATGTTATCTACAGAGTCACAATTGATGGATCAGGTTGGTACTTATTTCTTAAAATTTTCTTGCTTTCTTTATGAAAGTGCATTTTATTGACATCTAACTTGCCTCTTTTTTATTTAAAACAGGGAAAGAAAATGTTTTAGCATCCCAAAATGAAGGAGTAGAAGGCCTGGCCTTGGACTGGGTTTCTCATAACCTATATTACATTGACAGCAGAAAAGGAACGCTGAATGTCATTAGTGTCAAAAACTTCCAGTACCGAAGAACACTGTTGAAGAACTTAAAGCGTCCTCGTGCCATTGTTGTCCATCCAAACAAAGGGTGGGTGGTAATGTTTTTGTAAAAATGTGCTATTCTTGCTTCAGATGTGCAGTAAACCTTAAGTACTTCACTACTGTGAGGCATGTTATATCCTTTGAAACATCATTGTTCTGAGGCAGCTTCATGGGTGCAAACATCTGTCATGCTGGTGCATGATGCTATTCTTTCTGTTTGTTGCACCTCAACCTCTAAACCAAATTGAATGTATGAACAGCTAAACAATAGGAGTTAGCCTTAAAGAGAATTGTAGGTATTAGGCTTGTTGCTTCTGCATTATGATGAATTGTAGTGCATTAGACACAGACATAAAAAAAAAAGAGGACACGTGAGTGCTCATGTGTAGTTCTTTTTTCCGTGTGTATGTGCATCTCGGGGCTACAAATAATTTTGGAAAGCATTAATCCAGTCATGACAATCATTTCCTGGTTCACTCATTAGATTCAGATCAGAGTTTCTTAGTTTAACACACTTAAGGCTCGCTTACAGACACTTGGCGTATAAAGCAGCACAGAATCCAATTCGGCAGCGGTGAATTCTACCGAAAAGGCCCTAAACGTTGCACAACTGTGTAAGGACTTACTCGACAGGTTGTGCCATTAGTAAAATATTGTGCACTCTTTTTTTCCATGGTATTTCAAGAGCTGGAAGCAGCTCAAGCAGTACAAAGGGTGAGCAATGTGATTGACACAGAATTTTGGCAGTAGAAGATTCCACGCTGCTCTAGACACTGAGTGTCCCAGTGCGAACTAGCCATTAGTGTCGGTTGAGCAGTATGTTTAGCTCTGAGGATCTTTTTTAGTTTCTTTCTATTGAACCAGTTGTTGGCACTTGTGCAAGGCTTCTTCACTTATCTTTGCAGGTATGTCTTTTACTCTGAATGGGACAGACCAGCAAATATCAGCCGTGCATACCTGGATGGAAGCAATGTGATGGTTTTTCGGGGTGTGCTGTTGGGATGGCCCAATGGGCTCAGCATAGATTTTCAGACTGATCGTCTATATTGGTGTGATGCACTTCTGGATCACATACAGCATGCCAATCTGGATGGAACAGATGTTCAGACCATCAACTCTCCACGTATTAAGCACCCTTTCTCGCTAGTCATTCATGGAGGTGAGTTTTTAGTTTTTGAAGTTGGGATTGGGTATTTCTGCGTAGATTGACAGTTCCAGTGCTACTGTGCTATTCTGAAAAAGTATACTTATCATGTTTTTCTGGCATGTTGCAGATTGGCTGTTTGTCACAGATTGGCGTTTAGACGCAATCTTGAAAATGCACAAGATTACTGGAGCTGATGAGAAGATTATAACTACAGTGGAAGAAGGCAGCCGACTTTACGGCATTAAGGTCTACAGCCGAGACAACCAGAAAGTTGACAGTAAGTTAAACTTCATTGAATAGAATATGTGGAGCCATAGGGGCCTATTCATATTGTGAAAAGATGGCATCAGTATCAACAAAACATGTTCCTCAAGAGTTCGCCAAATTTTCTGTCAATGTCTACATTGCAAAAAATCTTGTTGCACTGCACAAATGGCAACAATTTTGCCTCAGTGTGATAATTTTTGACAACTGTTACGTCCTTTATTGCCGGAGGCCAGGTACAGACTGACGGGAAGCCACCGTCACGTGACACAGGGTAACCCAGGGTTGCTTAGCCCCCAAGATTGTCCCGCTATAACACTCCTCCCCCCTACGCCACGAAGTCCTTCAGATATGCAGGACGGCGGCGTTGGCGCTGTGGTCGCTGGACTTGAAGGGGTGCGCTCACTTCACTGTCCTCACCACAGGAAACAGGTTCGGCACTAGGTGTTGCAGCCTCCTCTCGTATTTCTCTTGGGTTCCGTCTTCCAGGTTCCTCTGGGCTTGAAGGAATGCCGCTTTCGGAACACCCTGCCGGGAAAGCAACCAACGATTCCTCCTCCTCGCACATTCCAGTGTCCAATGCGTAGCTCGCAGAACGACTTCTGAGTTGGTCAACATGCCGTCTCCACCGACGTCCATCCTTGGTGACGACCAAGTACGACACTGGTCCAGTGACAGAATCCACAATGCCCGGCAACCACTTGGGCCCATAGAGATAGTTGCGTACCAACACTCGATCCCCCACTTCAAACAGTCGCACTGCATCACCTGCTCCTGTTTCTGCTGCACACTGGACTGCAGGTCAGGATGCAGACGCTCTAACGCAGTTGAAAGTTTTCTGCCCATTAGCAATTCGGCTGGGCTTTTGCCTGTTGTAGCATGAGGCAGGATATGCTGGGTCATTAAAAACCTAGCCAGACGTGTGTCGATATTGCCTCCAACCATGCGCTTGAGTACTTCCTTGGTTTCGCGCACCATCCGCTCGGCTTGACCATTTGAAGAAGGGTGATATGGGGCAACGGTCACATGTCGGATTTGATTTCGGCACATGAAGTCTCTGAATTCCTCCGAACAAAATGCAGTTCCATTATCCGAAACAACAGTCTCTGGAATGCCATGGGTAGCAAAAAGAAAACGAAGCTTCGCACAAACTGCAGCTGCCGACATGGAAGTCATTCGGCACACTTCCAACCACTTCGAGTGAGAGTCCACCACAATGAGGAAGACATTGCCTTGAAATGGCCCAGCAAAATCGATATGTAGTCTTGTCCAAGGACGCTTGGTGAATTCCCAAGGGTGGATTTGTGCAGCTGCTGGCGCAGACCTGGATTCTTGACAATGTGCACAGTCCTTCACTTTCTGCTCAACATCTCTGTCAATTCCTGGCCACCACACGGCTCCTCTGGCGAGCCCCTTCATCTTGACAATTCCTGGATGAGCTGTGTGAAGAATGTCCATGACATATGGTCGAGCTGGCTCTGGAATGACCACACGACTGCCCCACAGCAAACAACTTTGGTACACCGACAGTTCATGTTTGCGGATCACAAATGCTGCAAACTCTTCCGGTAGCTTGCCCTCTGGCCACCCATGCTGCACCCAATTGCAGACTCTAGCCAACAACTTGTCCCTTGACGTAAAACTTGCCACCTTCCGAAAGTTCCATGTTACTTCTGGTGCCATTTCTAGCATCCCTACTTCCCAAAGACGCTGCTCTTCTTCCTCCGCCTTACTGGCCCTCAGTGGTAAACGACTGAATGCATCAGCATTGGAAAGCTTCTCTGCTGGTCGATACTCAATTTCATAGTCATATGCTGATAACATGAGGGTCCAACGCAGCATCCGTGGTGATAGCACCTGGGGAATGGGCTTGGCATGGTGCAACAGTCCTAAGAGGGGTTTGTGGTCCGTCACAATTTTGAAATGCCTCCCATACAGAAACTGATGGTATTTCTTAACGCCAAAGCCAATGGCGAGCGCTTCTCGGTCTGTTTGGGCATACTTCCGTTCTGCCGCGCTCATAGTCCTTGATGCATATGCAACCGGTCTCTCGCTGCCATCTTCCCCCACATGACTCAACACAGCACCCAGTCCATACGGGGAAGCGTCACAGGCAAGCACTAGGGGCCTGTTGACATCATAGTGCACAAGAACATGTGATGATTGCAGCAGATCTTTCGCCTGGCGAAATGCGTCTGCTTCGGCTCCCGTCCAACGCCACTCGCGACCCTTGTCCAACAGCCGGTACAGTGGCTCCAAGGTATGTGCTGCTCCTTTAAGAAACTTGTTGTAAAAGTTCAGAGCTCCCAAAAAGGCTTGAAGCTCCTTTTTGCATGTTGGCTCCGGGGCCTCGTGAATAGCACGCACCTTGTCTTCTGTCGGCTGCACACCTGCAGAGTTCACGATGAATCCCAAGTAACGCACTTCCTCAACTCCAAATTGACATTTGTCAAATTTCAGTCGCAGACCGTCTTCGTGGATTCTTTTGAGCACCTCTTGCAAACGAGCATAGTGCTGTGCCTCATTCCTTCCACCGATCAAGACGTCATCCAAGAACACCAGCACACCATCAATTCCATGCAACAGTTCTTCCATGTACCTCTGAAAAATAGCCACTGCCACTGCCACGCCAAATTGAAGACGGGTCACGCGGAACAGTCCCCGATGTGTTGTAACCGTCAACAAGTCAGCTGTTTCTTCATCAACAGTCTTCTGTTGATACGCTTGTCCGAGGTCTAGCCTTGAAAACTTCGAGCAACCTGCCAGCCTGGCAAACAGCTGCTCTGGTGTTGGCAGAGTATACGTTTCCCACTGCACCACACGATTGACGGTGCTCTTGTAGTCCCCGCAGATCCTTATCGATCCATCTTTTTTGACAACTGGAACGACCGGTGTTGCCCACTTCGAGTGCCGTACAGGCTGGAAAATGCCTTGGCTCACCAACCTGTCCAGTGCTTCGTCGACCTTCGGTCTCAATGCAAACGGTACTTGCCGTGGCTTCAGAAATCGCGGCGGAGCTGCCGGGTTCACCTCTATGCGTACAGGAGGCCCTTTACTTGTCCCAAGTCCAGGCTCAAAGACTGAAGAATACTTCTTGAGCAAGGCCGTTGTTCCTTTACTGCCAGTTCTACTCGGCTCGCACACACTGTGAACGCCACTCAGACTTATTCCCAAGGACTTGAACCAGTCCCGACCGATAAGTCCGATACTAGCTCCCTTAACCACCACCAATCGCAGGCGATGCTCCTGCCCCCTAAATTCCACCGTCGCGGTCAGTTCACCCAACACTCGTAGTTCCTTGTTATTGTAAGCTCGGAGGTGAAGGCTACTTGGGCGCAACGCCCTTTTCGATATTCGCAGCGTCCGCATAGTCCGGTCGTTGATGACTGAACACACTGCACCCGAGTCCACCTCCATCTCTAGGGGACTTCCGTTGACGCGCACTTCCACTCTCACGGCTGGCTCCTCACCAGAAAGTACGAACACGTCGTATACGTCCGACGCAGCATTCTTGTGACGGACTCCATTGGCCCGTTTTCCGTTCGGAGAGTTCGGTTCAGCCGAAGCGCGAGCTGTAGCCTTCCTCCTGCAGTGTGCCCTCGTTGCTTGCAGAAGTGGCACTGCACATTAATGAATGGGCAACTGCTTGGCGAATGTGCACCTTTGCAGCGGAAACACCCACTTGTGCTCCCAGGCGAACCAGCCTGCTTCTGGGTACCCTCCTTGGCTGTCACTGGCGCAGAGACCTTCGTAACACATGGGTCGAAACGCTTCCCGCTCACGCTGCAGACTTCAGACGATGTGGCACCGCCGCGAATTTGCTCAGTCTGCCGCTGCGCAGATTCCATGGCAATGGCTTTCTCCCGAGCTGTCGCAAACGTAAGCTCCGGCTCCGCCAGCAACCGACGCTGAAGAGTCTCGCTTCGCACCCCACACACCAGTCGGTCGCGCAACATGTCGTCGAGCGACGCACCGAAATCACAATGTTCCGAGAGACGTCGCAGTTCTGCGATGTAGTCGGCAATTGACTCACCGGGCTGCTGCTGGCGCGTGCCAAACTTGAAACGCTGTACTGTCACCGACGGTCGCGGCGAGAAGTGGTTTGAGAGACGCCTGACGATCTCATCGTAGGCCACCGCCGACGGCGCGTCCGGAGAACAAAGAGAACGAATGATGGCATACGTTGCTGGGCCGCAAACGCTGCAGAGCGTTGCTCGCTTCTTCTCGTTACCGTCGATGTCGTTTGCTTGAAAGAAAAATTCGAGGCGCTCCAAATACAAGGGCCAAGACGGCGCCTCCGTCGGAACGAATTCCCCAATCGTGCCCAGTGCAGCTGCCATTTTCGGCTAGCCCTACGCCTAATCAGGCCTAGTTTTCGATCCTCGTCGCCAATTATGTTACGTCCTTTATTGCCGGCACGGAGGAAGGAAACTAAGGAGAGGCCCTACCCCCTCCGTGCGCTAGGAGAAAAGTGTGGCGGAAATGACGTAGAAGGTTCTCATTTTTTTGCTGCTTTTTTATTTTTTTGTTGTATGGCCACGCCTTTTGGGCCACAATGGCGGCGTTGTTATGGTTTTGAGCGCTCACACGTGTTGCTCTGGTAGGTTTCGGGCCGTAGCAAAGGCGCTGAGTGGGCGGGTTTGCGTTAGTCACCGTGTCTTGTTGCGCTGTGTTACCTGCACCCTGCTCTGCCAGATGTTGCGCGAGCGCGCGACACCACGCGCAGCGCGGCGTGGTTTCGCGAAAGATGTAAACAAGAGAGGAGGGTGGCCCAAAAGGCGGAGCATCGCCATGAGCAACGCCAAATTCCGGCTTCACTTTTGCTTCACAAAGAGTGACGTCAGGGCCTCTCCTTAGTTTCCTTCCTCCGTGATTGCCGGAGGCCAGGTGCCAGGTACAGACTGACGGGAAGCCACCGTCACGTGACACAGGGTAACCCAGGGTTGCTTAGCCCCCAAGATTGTCCCGCTATAACAACAACTAAAACAAACACATGCGCAGCCAGGTTCCTTTGTTATTCTTCTATGCTCACATCATGGTGCATGCCATGAAGCTATACCAGATTTTTCCTTTACGAGGCTGTCTAAATGCCGCATGCCCTAAAGCACCACTAGCTTTGTCGTTGTAATATTGTTATACTTGCTAGTTTACAACTCGCTGCTGCAAAGAATTCCCACCACTTCATGCCACCTATAGTAACCCTCTGCCATCAGCAAAGAACCCTACAAGATGTGGCGGGGGCTCCCTTTATGCTTTCCTCACACAGTGTGTTGCTGCTACAAATGCTTCCTGCACCTTTACTCAAGTATGGTCACCTTGGCCTTGCTTGCATCCAGCATTGCCCTCTGCCATCACCAATAAAACGACCACTAAATCCTCTGTTGCATATCAGTGACTGATCCAACTGGCACATGCAACTAAGCTTACTTAGGTGTTCTTAACATCATGATTCACTCGTAATTAACAAGCTATTTGGTTGCACAGATTATATTGGGGAGGAAAAATTTAATGTGAAAACCTTGTACACCAATAAAAGATTTCTGCATAAGTCATTGTTTGATAGTGAGTTAAACCACAGCGAAGCAAGTGATCCCCATTTAAATGAGTGCCTCCATGTTCTTTATTATTATTATGATTTTAAGATTTCAGCATGACATGCTATTAACTATTGGCAAACAAGTTATTGGTGCTTGTTGGTGATGATATGCGAGAAGAATTCCTGAACGTTGTTGTTTGCATGGTTTGATAAGGTTACCAATGGCATGTTTCTTATGTTGGCCGGCAGTTTTAGCAAACTGTTTCTCTAGTGAAGCAGTGCCTCATTAGATTAATGGAAAACATTACTGAACATATTGTGTGCTTCATTACAGTGAGTTTTGACATGAAGACACTTGTTTAATTCCTGTGCTCAGCATATGAAAGTGATCGGCTTATTGCAGGAATTTGTTCCACTGTAAACATAGTTGCATGAGCACAATGACTCCTAATTTTTCTGAGGTTGTGCATTAATGTGGTTCAATCACTAGACCATGTTCCCCACACATTTATTTCCACTTGGAGGGACACTGAAATAATAATCTGTTGATGCAGGAGTTAGCATGAATAGAACATATTATTTTACGTCTTTCCATTTCTCCACACTGTCAGGTCGCCATCCATGTCAATTCAACAATGGTGGCTGCCAAAAGTTGTGCTTTCCCATCCCATCAAATGGAAGCCAAGGCCCTGATCTGGTTGTGAGCTGTGGCTGCCCGTACGGTGAACAGCTGTCAAAGGACAACAGAACCTGTATTTCAGACCCATCTGCCGAGCCACCTGTTCAGGCATGCCCCAACACATGGGACTTTACATGTGAGAACCAGCGCTGCATCCCAAAAACCTGGGTGTGTGATGGAGATGATGACTGTCTTGACAACTCGGATGAGATGAACAACTGTACACGTAAGCAATTATTCAGACTTCTTGTCACCATTGGTAAATAAGATTGCTAGGAAACTCTGAGAAATGATATATATTACGAGATTTACACATTGTGTAACCATAAGCAATATATGGTCAAGGTCAGTTGCAGAAATAGTGCACTCTGTGCTGTCCTCACTCTTGCTTTCTGGAGCACATTTTTGTTGTTGGTTTGTTTGCTTTCCATGCACTATGGGTGTGCATCCTTTTTCCATTTTGCTCTCAAATCCGAATCATGTCCCAATATCCATGCACCATTTTGGAGACAAATGGGATGTCTGCTGCACGTCCAGTTTTGGATATCCTACACGGATGTCACAAGGATATCCCATGTGGACTTTTTATTAGCATACACGTGAATATTTGTCCTACAATTGAGACTTTGCCTTTGTGTTTACTCGTAAGAATATGATGCTTTTCACACCTTCGAATTACAATCTGGAGCTATCGGGTCTGTAGCTGGTGTGCTTGTTGTACTTTATGAATTTTCTGATGTAATTCACCTTGAAAACTTCAGTTTGTTGAATAAGCCACTTACGCCTGGTGCAAGGCCTAGAAGAATGAGGAGTGGGCGGCACTTTGGCACATGTGTCTGTGCACGTAACATGTACACAAAATGTATCTGTTCTTGATGCATGAGTGCTCAAGCTGCCTGTTGCATCTGTCACACAGCGTGTGCTGCGACCGTAATAAATATTATGGTGCAAACACTGTGCAAAAGGCCCTGACATACATCCATAAAATGTACGCAGCATGTCCCCATGATTTCCCTTGTGGACATGCAAAGGATTTCTACAGGACACGGAAAATACAGCCAAATGGTTATGTGTGGGATGTCCACAGGACATATTCGACACATCCCTAGGACAAACGTGCCCTGACAGTAGACGTCCATAGGATATTGACACGTGTACTTATCTTTATCGGGCGACCACGTTTCGCCGCTTAACAACTGTAATCACACAGCGACGGACGCGCCTGCATGTATCCGACGTTTCTGGAAAGTTATCGATGCTTCTACCCGGCTGTCTGTTGTCGCCGAACCTTGCGTTATCTGATTTCATCGCGTAACGCGAATGGTGTAGAACTTTGTGGAAGGCACGCGGGTCCAAACGATTAGTCTGGAACATTCAACGACTGCTCTATAAAAGCCGACGCACTTGACCCGCTGATCAGATTTTCGACGATCGCCGACTGTGTTCGCCGCTTTCGTTGTGCTATAAGTGTAGCCTGTTTTGTGGGCACAGGTTCGCCCAATAAAATCTATTTTTGCCTTTCACAGTATTGCCACTGTGTTCTTAACGTCACCACCACGTGACAATATCTATAGGACGTCATTGTTGGCACTGGAGTGGCATAGAACTGAGCGCAAGGCATCACTACAAAAATCGTGGCCCATATCTCGACCATTGTCGTTATTACCTCGACCATTATATCGACGGCGTTGTTGCTACAGATAGACAGAGGACAGTCAGTGTATACACCGAATTCTCATCGGCGCCAGCAGATGCCAACGACCATGCCAGTGATGTATCAAGAGGAAAATATCTTTTTTTCTGCTAGACTCGGTGGCCAAATTTACACGCGACTGTGCAGCCAGAGTCTGAATTATTGCACGGCATGCTGTAAGGTGTCCGAAATTTTGGTCCTCCGTATACATCAAGTCTGTGGGGCTACTGGTGGTGCTGCAGAGCTGTCCCAATAAGCAAGCATGTCCAAATTATCGCTTGGCAACTTATCTGAATCTTGACACTTGTTAACAAGTTATAATGTTTACCCACTGTCTGAATGAGCTTCCAAAGATGTCTTTACAGTGTAGTTCAAGCTCAGATTGTTATTGGTCTTCTCTGGCCATGAAAGCTAAGCATGCATATTCAGAGCTCCTAGGTTTTGTGAAAGTTTCCATGGTATGTAACTGTGTGTCTTTGTTTACTTGCAGGAAACACTTGCAGTCCTCGAGAGTTCAGGTGTGGTAGTGGTCGATGCATACCCCTGTCGTTCAAATGTGACTCCGACAACGACTGTGGCGACTTCTCTGATGAAACCGGATGCAGTAGGTTTACTGTTTCATTTAGCTTCTTCAGTGCTGTTTTGCTCCATTTGCACATACAGTAACCAATTTTTTAAATTTTTTTTAAGCAAATGTCAAGTGTGACAACTCGGAGTTTTCCTGCGAGAATGGGCGATGTATTCCTCAATCTTGGAAGTGCGATTCTGAAAATGACTGCGGGGACGGTTCAGATGAAGGAGATTTTTGTAGTGAGTATGCTGGCACTTGATTGGCAGTTCATTGTCTCACTTCCATATTTTTGGCTTGGCTTTCTGGTTACTGCATTACTAACATAGGGTGTCTACCAAGTTGACATTTCCAATTTCCCTGAGTTTTCCAGGTTTTCCTGAGTGCCTTTGCAAAATTCCCTGATTGACTCAGAACTTTGTTTTATGTCAAGACGGGCTAACACCATGTCGCCTGATGCTGTCACTCTCTATAAATAAAAGAAACGACTAAATCCAGTTTGAATAGCAAGGTATAGTGTTTCTTTTATTGCGAAAGAAAACAGAAGGGAGGGGTTAATAAAATGCACAGCGAATAAAATATCTTGGAAAAAAATGTTAATACCCATTGCAAATCAAGTCGAACATTCTCAAATACGAACAAAAAGGAGATGCATACAGAAGCAAACATTTTTGAATATGAGCTATTTCCATCAACTGATAGCAAGCTCATTGGTATGAGGCCCGAACTTTGTCACAAGGGAAATTCTCTCGCAACAGCTGGTAACAGCTGGTAACCAAATGTCCCGACATACTCTCAGCCTGAACACGGCGCCTCAGTGTTGTGTTTCACTGCTTTAAAGAGTTTATTTAGTTTGGATGAGGGACGTTTGCAGCTTGGCATATGCCAACACTTTGTTTTTTGAGTTCAAGCTCCCTACAAAGAAGTGGCAGCAGGCTTCCTTTCCCGTTCATTCCTCAATGTGTAGGTCCTCTGTGTTCTTGTCCTCCTTCCGCTGCACGTTCGCCACACGGACCATTTGAAGCATCCTCTTGGAGAGTTGTACAGTCAACATCCGAAAATCTGGCAGTTCAGAAAAAAATGAATGCACGTATTTTACTGCCCTTAAGGGCTCAAATTGCCACAGGCACATCCGAAGAAGCTCTGAAGGCCTGCCAGTACACTTATTAGGCATATCGGTGCTCGTACTGTGACAGGAGATGGCGGGTGTGCGCATGTATAATTAAGGAATACATACTGTGTCCCTTGACAATTGCCTCTTCCCACGCTTGTTATGCTTCACCGCAAACACTTTCGCGTATGCTTCACAGCGTAACATTGCAGACTTTCGGGAACCGGCATTATGCAACATGCCATGCTTTTCGAACTTCGAAGCCAATTGCGAGGGCCACAAAGGTGGAGTCAGTGACATTGCTGACAGCAGCGAATTCTTGCAATGAAAGACACGGCACTGAACAGCAAGAAGCTTTAAATAGCGAACGTCGAAGCAGCTAGGCCTAGTGTTGCCACTGTGGTGGCTACGGCTGCCAGCAGATCTGCGTGCGAGAGCGCCAGTGGTTTTGATTAATGCCGTTTCGGACCTATGGTCACAGCAAACAGTCCGAAACATCGGACGGCGAAGGTCTCTTACGTCAAAAATTTCAGACGTTCGTATACATTGACCCTATATAGGGGTTACGTGGTAGTGCCGCGAAGCCATCGGGCGTGCGGAAAGCCGGTCGTTAACTGTACACTGGCAACTCCACCAGGTGACAACACGGCATCAAAAACGATTCGTTACCATTCATCTGTTACTCGAGCCAGCATTACTGCGACTTTCGTTCCCTTTCAATAAAATTACAGCTAATTTTCCCTGATAGAAGCACAAATTTTCCTGAGTATTTCCAGACTACTCAGAATCCCTGAGACGTCCCGGTTTTCCCAGTCGGTAGACACCCTGTAACAAAAGTTGCACTTGGCTCATGTTGCATCTTATCTCGCTGTACTTTCAGAGGAAAAAACATGCGCATACTACCAGTTCACTTGCCCTGGATCAGGTCATTGTATCCCACGCAGCTGGGTTTGTGATGGAGACAATGATTGCTTTGATCAAGCTGATGAGAACAACTGCCCTCCAGCGGTCTGCAGCTCTTCGCAGTTTCAGTGCTCCAACAAAAAACAGTGTATTCATGAAAGCTATCGATGTGATGGAGTCAGTGACTGCCAAGATGGCTCTGACGAACAAGGATGTCGTAAGTATTCTTCATTAATGCATGCGTATTATGCAAAGAAGCAGGTCTATCACTAGTTTTGTTTCTCAATTTGCTCACAAGTTTTTCTGGTTTTTTTTTTTCGAAGTGCAGTAAACATGAGATGTAATTAATTTTTTTTTCAAATGAAAAGGATACTGTGGCAACTAAGCACCCAGTGAATGCAATATCCTATGGACATCCACTCCTGCACAAATAGTGCTGTACAATTTTTATTTTTACAGTCAGTTTCATTAATTATTTCAACGTACAGGGGAGTGTTCCTGTCGTCAGCGAACTTTATAGTTTACGTAGTGAATGTTCACAAGTGGTTTTCATTTTTGCAGCGTCATTGGCACCTGACCAGTGCGACCTTGAAAAGTCCTTCCAGTGCAAAAAGTCGAGGGTGTGTATTCCTAAGCTGTGGTATTGTGATGGCAATGCTGACTGCGAAGATGGCAGTGACGAACCTTCTTCTTGCGGTGAGCTTTTACTTTTATGATGTAGTCAATTAGAACTAATAACTGGGTAAATGCTCATCTAAAACTGAATGTGATTAATGAAAGCGGGCTGAAATTCAGAAATGTGCCCTTAAATGTACAAATTCACTATTTGAAGACACTATAGAAAGAAAAAATAAAGGAAGCAGGGGAGCAGCTATGTATAAGAATGACCAAAGTTTGAAGTGTTATTGCACCTAACCCATATATATTGAGCATGGAATTGGCGCACATTGTTCACCACTCCAGCGTATGGTGTCAATAAAAAAAATTACAGCAAAATAATAAGTGATGTACTTTTTTTTTCAACTTTGTTGTGTTCTTTGTATTGACTTTGTCAGGCCAAGTTGAATGTCCACAGAACCATTTCAAGTGCAACAATTCCAAGTGCATCTTTAAGTCCTGGATATGTGATGGAAGTGATGACTGTGGAGATAATTCAGATGAGGATAGCAGACATGCTTGTGGTGAGAAATTCCTTTTGTTTTATTATAGCATGAAGTTAATTTTGAACTCTGGTTTAGATTCAGCTCTTGTGTAATGTTTAATCAATTATAGTATGTGATTTTCATGCTTTCACTGTACTAGTTTTCTTTCAGTAGACTTCAAATGTAGGGGTGTCTTACCCCCGTATTCAGAAATGCAACTTAAGTTGAAGCCCGTGCTTGACTTGATCTAAATGACGCTTATCGTGAACACGCCAAAGGATACGCAGTGAGCGTCTTTGGGCATGTTAACGCCAGTTGTCATTTAAATCAAGTCAAGCATGATTTTCAACTTAAGTTGCATTTCTGAATACAGGGGTTAGTGTCTGGTTGGCTAAAAAATCACAAGTGTCGTTGACTGGTTGCCTCATCTCAATGTCACATTTTTAAGTGGGGCTGGGACATTGTTCTGGTATGTGTTATCAACAGCTGTCCACACATTTAGGCATCTACTTAATCATCGGGACATACATGCTGCTGCAGATATGTGTACCCTATAGGCCTAAAAATCACCCTCATGATGAATAAGGTGGTGCTTACAGAAAGTAAGCCCTTTCCCTGCAAAATTCTTCCCTGCAAAGTGAAAGCTCTTTCACCGTGGTGGTACAAGCAGCTCTCAAAGAAAAAAACTTGACATGGTGTCTCCTAACACTTTCTTAATTGTCAGCACTGTTCAGGTGAAAACAGTTAAGTGCATTGGTGGCAAATCGGTGCATGGCAGATACATGTGGTGACCACACATGCATCAGCCTTGTGTTGAAAGCAACCAACGTTGCACAAGATTTTAGCCTCATTTTCTCGCCATTATGACCATTGATGGAACTTCCACTATGCAAGAAGCTGACTTGGAGATTCTGAAAAGTTTTTTTTTATTTTTGATTGCAGAGAATAATGGCAGTTCCTCGGTCTTTGAAACATCACCAGATATTGCCATTCATTACTGCAATATTATTAGTAGTGCTGTGCTACATTTGATTTTGGTGCCAACCAATACTGCAGCCCTAACCCCATTGATATGTGAAGGCAATTTAATACTAGGAAAACCCACACAATGCAAGCGTACACTCAGTTGGCATGATTGAAGGCTGAGGGTAGATTGGAAAAGATAAGACATGCTCATGTGCACTAAGCACTCTCCTGTGGCTTGTTGTGTTCCATCTCTTGTTGCACTTTTAAAATATACATCCTTTTTTACTTTACCCTATCAGTTAGTAACCATTGTAGCTGCTACAGCGTACATACTTTACAAATTGACATTGAATGTTTCAGATTGTTTTATGCCATATTATTACATAATGCAGCACCTCTTCCTTCTAAATTCAAATTGTTTTTGCACAGTTACTTCTGTGAAAGATACTTTCATGTTGTGAAAAGCCTTATTCGGTTACTTTGAGAAGGTCTACTGATTTAAAACTTTTTTCATAGTGGGTATTGACAGATGAAGCTAACTGTACACAAGTCAAAATTTGATGCCTTCTATTTTCAGTTGCACCAAAGTTCCAATGTGAGCATGGCCAGTGGCTTTGCCCAGGAGTTACTAATCGTTGTGTGAATATATCTGTGGTATGTGATGGAAAGCCTGATTGTCCAAATGGAGCTGATGAAGGCCCTGGTTGTGGTAAGTTCAATTATTCCAGATTTTACCTAGAGACTGGAGAAGAAAACACACCTTGCCTATTGCAGCATCCACACCATGCAAGGCCAACAAGGCTGGGTGCACACATGGATGTCATGTAACACCCATGGGCCCCCTCTGTACCTGTCCAAAGGGAGAAGTGCTGAATGACACAACAACGTGTGTTGGTGAGGACTTGCAGCATTACACTACTTGGAATTTTAGCTCTGTGGCCAGGAACTAACCACTGGCCTTTCAGGAGGTACTCCTATCACAGCCCATTTAGAAAATGCTGCTTGCCTTTGCCTTTTACTCAAATATAGTGAAGCTGAGGGATTTTTTACTTGTACTTTTTGCTGTTTAGTAAAAAGACAGTTTTCTTCTGCATATATATAAGCGGGTTACACCACTATGAACATAAGTTTTGTCTTGCATAAAGCATTCCCGCTTACTGTAATGGCATAGTGGCTATGGCACCAGTTCATATTTACATGAAGCATATCTGACGTAATGCAGCATGTTTTTATATTTTTTAGTGCTTCACTGCTTCCAATATTAAGCTTAGTGCCTTTGTTCCTCTCAAAGCCTTCACATTTGTATCTTGGCTGCATGCTTCATGAACATTTCTTTCACTAGACTTAGAAACGACTTAGAGCACTGTGTCATTTAACAAGCACACACATTTTATACTTTGTACTGTTGCCTTGCCACCATTTCTGATAATAGTGCAGTGTTGCTAAGTTTCTTTCTCCTTAGCTCCAGCTTATTGAGGCAAGGGGATGATCCTAAGGGTGAAATGTACCTTTTTTCTTTTTTTCTCTAAATAGACCTCAATGAATGCCTGATTGCTGGAACTTGCAGCCAGCACTGCATCAACAGCAAGGGATCATACACATGCTCATGCGAGCCTGGCTACTCTCTTGAGCTCAAGCACAAATGTAAAGCAACCAGTAAGTGTTTGGAGAATTACAATTTCTTTTGCTGGAAGTCACTGACATATTGTTAGAAAAATTTGGTTGACTTCTTCAGAGTTGAACATCAACATACTTTGTAATTCTGCCTGTCTTATCGCAAATTCAGCTTCACAGGGGCTCTGCATCTATTAGAGCTAAATGAAGAGTATACAAACAGTTTGGATTACTCAAATTTTTGCTTAGTTTGCATTGAAGAGAGTCAGTGTTATTATTCAGTGGTGCATGATGAAGTACCAGCAGTTATGTCTTCTCTTTAGATATCATAGGAACTTTTATCTACTGCAGTGGTCTGGTTGCTCATCTGTAAGGGAAGTTGACTTGTACAACAACCAAATATCTGGCATATTAAAATAATAAAGTAGATTTGATCAGAAATTATATATGTACAGCTCATGCATTGTTTTTAATATAAGTGGTTTAATGCACTTTGAAGTTTCTATCGTGTGGTGATCACAACACCTATCACAACTGCCGCTGAAGATAAATGTAAGCACCCAATCTTTTGTGTCGTCCCCCCCCCCTCCTAAAGACAGGTCTGATGCCTTCCTGGTGATATCAAACCGACGTTCAATCCTGGTTGCGAACCTGGACACAAGCTTTCTGGAGCGCGTGCCTGTAAAAGTGGAAAACGTTGTAGCAACTGCTTCGGACATGGCCACCAACACCATTTATTGGTCAGATATGAGTGTCAAGAAAGTTTTCCGGCTGACTAAAGGTGGAGAACCACAAGTGGTCAGTGATCTCTCCAAGCCTTAATAATGCATTTTTCGTCACCTTAAAACCAAATGTTCTACTTATTTGCATTAACCTGAATTAATGAATTGTGAATGTGGCATAGAAAGAATGTTATGGCAATGAACTGTTTTTACACTTATGGTGTAACAAACAGATCAGTCATATATCTGTTCATTGATGACTACTCCTAAGTTGAGCACTGGATGTGTCAAAACGATCATCCTACTATTAAAATTGTCATTCTCATGAATATTTCACTCTAAATCCAAGCCTTGCATTGTTTGAAAAATGTTTTGATAGATTTTATTGAGAAATGTTAACTGTTACATATCATCTTAGGTACTGTTTCATTGTTTTTTCTAGGTTATTTCTAGTGGCCTTGATCTGGTGGAAGGCTTGGCTGTTGATTGGGTGGCACGCAATCTGTACTGGGTTGACTCTCGGCTCAAGACAATTGAAGTGTCAACACTGGATGGAAAGAACCATATTGTTCTGCTGAAGGAAAATATTAGTCAACCGAGAGGCTTGTCTCTGGACCCAAGAGAAGGGTATACACCTTTAGTGTCATTTTTTTAACAAAGGTTTAGACCTCGAAGGCCTCTTGATGGAAGCTAGAGAGGAGACAGACACATGATAGCAATTTGCACATGCATATGTTCCTACTTATTGTTGTCAACCACAGTGGCCCATGGCTACTACAGATATAATTATAGCCATGCATTACTGTGAGGCAGAGCAAGAACCCTGCTACACTGCAATGCACTGTATACCTTAAATGGGGGTGTGTTCTTGCCCAAACTTGCAGTGCAGTAGTTTTCCATGCGGCTACCATACCATCACCATGATGTTTGAAGTCATTTGTAAAATTCTTGGTAAACAGAACAGTTGCACGAGGAAATTTCAATAGGAGTGCACTGAATTGCACTCTCAACCTGCCTGTGCCACATGTTAATGGTGTCTTGCAGACATTCTTTGAAGTTCTCCTTTAACTGGTACTACATGTCTTCTGGTTTGTGCCACCACAACTTGTGGGCCCTGGCACCCTTACCTCAATCCTTCTGGTAATATGTCTGTGGTCCTGGTGCCTTAGCCTATTCTCTTCATGAGTGTCATCTAGCTGCTCTTTGGTGTGCCTGCACTACTGTTCAGACCATGGCAGCATGTCACGCCAGAAATTCTCTTTCCTAGAGAGGTACTTTACTTTTTGACGTGCGTGTTGAACTTGCATGAACACTGCATTTTTTTCTTTAGGATTTTTTTCACTGTGGTCTTCTCTCCTCTTTTGTTCTCATCAAGGAAAATGTTTGAATTGATGCCCTATGAAATTGCTTGATTTGATGATGCAGTTCCATCAGCCTCACTATAAAGGCACCTGTTGTGGGAGTTACTACGTGGCGCAACCTAGTGCTTAACACATTGGTGTTCTGACATCCAGAACCTGAGCTTGAGACACATCATCAAATTTTTGTTTTTCCGTTTTCAAAGCAGGGTATATGTTGATCTATGTGAAACCCACCCACAAAACTGGCAGACTGCAGTGACGCCAATTCCTTTAACTCAGTCAATGCAAACAGCAATTATTAGCTTTCAACTCGTCAATGTGTTTAGAAACTTTCATGTGATCATGAGAAGAATGTACTGTAGGAAGCAATCCTGTCCTGTTCTAGAGCAACAAGCAATGTCACACATTGCATACAGCCTCAAACTTATTACTGATGGCAAGCACCTCTTTATTGTGGTGGCATACTGCGCTGATTTAATAGTAATAGCTGGCGTGAAGCTTTTTTTTATGTGCATGTCCCTGGTCTCTCATTCACTGTACTGAAGCACTTTCCTTCTTACTGCACATCATTCTATGCAGCCCGGGGATGCTGCCTTAGCCATGAACGGACATATCTAGCCCACTTCCTTCCTAGCTTATAACAGTTTATCTCAGTCAAAAGTGTACATTGAGTAGTGGTTAGAGAATTTGGCTTAAACCCACATAAGTGTTTGTTCAGTTCTCAACACCACCACACATTTTTTGTGTGTGTTTTATAAGGATTGTTTGAAATTCTTGTGAACAGACCAAACAGACACATTCTGCCTATTCCCTAGCTTGTAACTACTGTTCACATTAAAACCTGTGCTTCTTAAATTAAAAAATCATTGTCCCTCATGCAGCTATTGCTCTTCGGCCCCTTCCATGCGTTGGACGGGTTCCGTCCATGGGTTTGGGTAAGAATGGCCAAAGACAAGCTGAGCTCCTCAGTGGTACTTTGCAGTTTCTAGCAACAACATGGACGAGTCTAGCATTGTCTCGGTCTTTAGTCGGGCCTTTGGTAGATGGCAGCACATAATCCATGGGACAGTGCAAGCAGAAGAAAATTATCCTTTCTAAGGAAGCAAAACGTGTTGGCAACACGTTTATAGATAGTTTGGTATATGCTTGAAACGCACTGGCACTACCTGATTACATAGTTCATTCACTGTTTTCTGTGTTACTGATTGTTTTTGCCTGTATCCAACTTTCAGGGTTCGTCTCATGTTCTGGACTGACTGGGGTGAAAACCCGCGTGTTGAGAGTGTTGGCCTTGATGGTACCATGCGCAAAACAATTGTGCACACAAAAATATACTGGCCCAATGGTCTGACCCTTGATTTACCAAACAAGCGCATTTACTTTGCTGATAGCAAGCTGGACTACATTGACTTCTGCAATTATGATGGCTCAGGGCGCCAACAAGTGCTGGCACACAACCATGTGAGTATTGCTGAAGGCCATAGAGTGTGTATGAGTTTGGTTGAGCTTACTCCACTCGTTAAACAGTAGTAATTAGGCTTACTTCCAAGTGCCTAAACTCCCCTGATAAAGAACAGCGGCTCTGCACTAACCTCTCTTCTCCATTTGTCGAAATATTCCATCAATAAAAAGCAGCGTCATATGTGAATTTAATGAGTAAATGCAGATGGTAGTGGGTTTTCCTAAAAAACAAAACAAAAGATTGATCAGCCTGGAAAAAATATAGATTGAATGCTAGTCAAAGACATTGGTTGATAGCTCATGATTAACATGCAATTAACTGATTTAAAAATGAGAACAATTCTACCTTAATTTCTTCCAGTCATCAGGAATGGCCCTAGAATCTAGTGGTAGGTAATGATCAGATATAATATTTGGCCAATAGCACAGATTGTAATTGAGTGACTTCACTGCTTATCACTACAGCTGGAGTGAATAAAGAGGCAGATTGCAAACGACAAGGTGGCTTCACACAATGAAATACACAAGCTAACAGTGCATGATTATGACACATCTCTCTCACTAATATGTGTACTTGGAATTGCAGCGAAGATGTTTGATAAGGGTTCTATATTAGTGGTCATCAGGCTGTGGTAAATCCACTTGATAAGTACTGTAATTGTCCCTCCATTGTCCATTGTCACAATTCTTTAAACTTACTGGGTTATCTTCTTGGCCAACAACATGAAGCTGGTCACTGATTTAAGGGAGAGAATGTACCAGAACTTATTGGAATTTGAGCATAGTATTGACAGCAAGTTGCCAGACAAAAATTTATAAGCAGCAGCTGTCAATTCCCTTACATACTGCTTAGTGCATAAATAACACTTTCATGTGTAGGGCTTGTTGTTTGCCTCCATTTTTCAGTACTTATTGCGCCCACACATATTTGTATGGTGAGTTTCATAGCAATTTGTGTCCACATTACAATGCCTGAATAGTCAGCTAGGGTGTTGCCTAATAAATAACAAACAATACTTCCACTTAGCCATATTTTACCCTGAACTTATGACTTTATCATAACTATTTAGGGTGCCAAAAAACAACACACAGCACACAAGAAGACAATGGGGCAGAGCATCTTTTTTCTTTGTCTTCTCTTGTGTGCTGTATGTGTGTTCTTTTTTTCTTTTTTTGGCCCCTTAAAATAGTTATAATTAATCGATACCAACTTGCCCAACAAGAAGGTCTCATGGCTGCATTATAGGTGCTCAAGCAAGTGGGCTCTGGTAGCAGCATTTGCATGCTTGGTAAGGATGATTGATCAAGGCAGGTAAAGGAGCACATAACAGTGAAAAATGAAGCACATTGTAAATGCCAAGTGGGCATTGGACAAAGATATGTGCAAGCAAATAGTGTGTGGCAGTGGAAGCAAGAATGCATACCTGCAGCAGCAAGGGTACACTGTAGCAAACATTAGTTCTAAGAGAGAATCAAATTGTGTAAAATGAGTGTGGCCACATACTGGTTAAGTGGGATACTGTATTATGGGTGTTCTGTTCACTGAAGGTACTATGTCTGCATTTCAGCTAGACTTTGCGTACTGGTTATTTGTACTATCAACAGTATGCAAATAAGGGAAGTCGCAGCATGGAGTCTTTTGATCACTTAGATCTCCATCCCCTTTGCCTTGTTTTCTTTGTGCTATGTGTGATGTGAGCTTGCTGTTTCTTTTGCAAGGAAGGGCGTGACAGTAGGCTATTTCAATCTGCTGATTATTTTGGAACATTTGAACATTGATGAGAGGGAAAAGAAATATTTTAAGGAATATAAGCCTGATATACCAATTTAAATTTACAGATGTAGAATGCAGGTACAATCATGGATGAAGTGTGCAAATGCAGTGTACATTCCAAATGTGTCTCTTGTGTGTGTCTATTTTTTCAGTATCTATTGCACCCGCACTCCCTCACCATCTTCGAGGACACACTGTACTGGACAGATCGTCAGCTGAACAGAGTATTATCCTGCCAGAAGTTCAGAGGTACCAACCAAACTGTTGTATCTCATCTGGTTAGCCAGCCCCTAGGCATTCATGTGAACCATCCAGTCCTGCAACCACCTTGTGAGTAGCTTTTTATGTCACTCTCGTATGCCATGTTTCATGGGACAGTTTTATACCTAGCAGTGAGGTCTGAATATTGTCTAGTGTTGTTTGTATGTTGTAATGGAAAGAAAACTTGATACCACGTGTGTTTTGCCATGTGTGTATTTACATGCATGTGTATGTGTTTTTCTACGCACTTTTTCTTAGTGCTATCAGTGTTATAACATTTTCATTTGCTTGAGAGTTAGACAAACTTAATGCATCGACCACTTTTGTGTCATGATTATTCTGGGCATTCCTAGAAAGGTAGGCCTCTCCGTGAGACAGTGCACAATGCAGATAGCAAATTCTAGAATTATTGCAATCGCCTTGAGCTGATCTAGAAGGCTCACTGTTGCACTATAAGTAGAGGCTAATTGCAAGCTGCATTTTTTGTTTGATATCCACCGAACAAGCTAGTTACGCTTTCCTGAGGTGTTTGCTTTACGTTGAGGGGTACAGGTTTTCTGCAATAAATGAACTGGTACTTGCAGCTTCACCTTGCGTCATGTTCCTCCATCTGTTTCAAGTAGAGGCTAGGCAATGTTCTCATGTCTACAAACCAATATAAAATTATTAAATTCTAAATTGAGTATTGGGTACACAATTTGAATAGTAAGTGTTTTAGTGCATTCACCACTACACAACTGCCGCTCTACACCAGCAGGAATTGGTACTGAATTACCTGGTTGGCAAAAACTTGTTCAGGAGGGTTTTAGCTGCAAGGGCTTGGGAACTATTATGACAGGTAATGGACACACATGGTATCAAGTTTTCTTTTTTATTACAGCATACAAACACTACAATAAACTACAATGCACTACAAACGCTACTCAACTGTAGGTGCAGTCTATAGTGTGGCAGAGCATTATCTCAAGTCTCCTACATGAAATTGGCATGCGTAAGAAGGGTTCATCCTATGCAGGGCAGGGGTAACTGGAAATTCCTGGGAGAGGCTTTTGTCTGGCAGTGCTCCTGATTAGGCTTATAATGGCAAATGTTTACAATTCCTGGAAATACTGAAACTGTGGAAAATGAAAACGAAACAGTGAATATACACTACCTTTGCATATTTAAAAATGTGATGATATTTCACTCTGCCTTGCTGAATAAGTTTTCAGCTGCCATTTCGATCTGTGTCCATAACATTACATTTGTTGCCTAACATCTATTCCTGTAAAAATCGCTCTTCTTGCTCTGTCGTTTTTATAACAAATGTTGTGAGCTTGGCTTTTCTGTAATTATTCTTATAGGCATTTTATTTTTACACTTCTTCCCTACAGCTAGCAACCCATGTGCAAGTGCACCTTGTTCCCACCTGTGCCTACTGTCACCATCAAGGCCTAGCCAGTACTCATGTCGTTGCCCACCTGGCTACACACAAGACAGGGCTTCAGCCAGTGGCTCATGTGTACCAGGCAAGTTTTTTCTTTGAATGATGCCTGCATTAGTGGAGTTGCTGGTGCATGCAATAACCTAGCACCAGGATGGTTTACTAGGTAGACAAGAAGCACATGAGTAAAGTTTTGAGATGTTAAGGCTTTGTTTTTAGTGGTTTTTGAGGTAGTAGCTGCTTTGCAGGTGTAATGGTTCACTAACGTTAGCTTTTGCTACAAACTAATAGTAACATAGAAGTCCGGTGCATAGGAACTACGTGTGGTTGCTTATGCCATTTTTCTAATTAAGGATGTGCTTTGCTTCTGAGATCCACTGTTAGAATTACTTTTAAATTGCTTACAAGGAGTCATTCACAAAGCTTTTTTCTTACAGTTGACACTCCATTCCTGATGCTCATGAAGGCCAACCAGCTGATTGACATCAGCTTGACACCTGATGACAAGTCATCTGGTCAAATTGTTCCGATAATTGGCATTGAGAATGGCTATGACTTTGACTATGACAAGCAAGAGGGCAGTATCTACTGGATTCAGCTGGCTGACGAAGACAAGGAGAATGTATGTTAGCATTCAATATTTATTGCTGAAGAAGTTAGTCTTGACATTCTCTATTTCTTTTCCATCACAGGGCACGATCTATACTGTGAGCCTCAAGGGTGGAAATGTAACCAAATTCCTAATGGATGGAATTATTGGTGCACCGTATGCAATTGCATTTGACTGGGTTGGAAGGAACTTGTACATTGGAAACAGGAAGGCTTCAAACATAGAAATTGTGAAAGTGGATGGAGAAAAACAGTACCGAAGGGTTTTGTTAACAAATGATGGCTCTGAAAAAGGAATTGGAAAGCCAAAGGCCATAGTACTTGATCCTGAGCAAGGGTGAGTTTTTGTCTTGTATTGCGACTGAAAACACCGCACCACATATTGCACAAACTTGGATAATAATATTGTGAACTGGTAAAGTTGGCATGGTTACAAAGAAGGATGCACAACACGAATACTGGAGAATTGGAATGGGTTGGACGACAGTGCAAAGACACAAATGACACGAGAGCTGGTGTGATTAAACATGAAAAAGAAATGCATGAGCATTTGTACAAACAGACGTAAACTAAAAGAAATTGGCAACACAAACACAAACTTAAGCACCTTTTCATATGTTTGAATTAGTGGTGCTGAAGCATCTGCAGTCAGTCACATTTTCTTGCAGACAGGTTGTTGCATAACCTAAAGAAATTTGCTGGCAGACACAGTGTCAATATGAATGTCTGCAAGTGCTTTTTCTGACTCATCTCATTTGACCCACACATGATGGCAGACGTTGCCCTAGATGGGAAAATAAAGTAGAAGCGCATGAGCATCTCATCCTTACTACATCCTCGCTGTTTGCAAACCTACCTTCATTTCAATGATGCCGTGAGCGGGAGGTCGGCAATCTTGTGTAGGGCAACCTAATAATGTGGAACAGCCAACTTCCACTATTTCTCATATCCCCCATTTGCTTTTTTAGGCCTTTTGCGAAGTGCATGCAATCATATACAAAAACATGATCAACCAAAGTGCACCACCAAACACAAAACAATGTTTACAAATTCCATGTCCAATGTTAAATATGAAATGCAGTATATTGCTAAGCTGTGGAAAAGTATATATAGGTAATATTGATGAGTGTTTTAATAATCAAGCACATCGATGCAGCAATAATGTGAGGAATGGGCATGACAGTCATTTATCTGCTCATTACAAAAAGTGCATCTGCACTTTAAAGGTCGGTGGTACTAGATACTTGAAGAACAGTAAAATGAAAAGGTAAATTATAGAAGCATTCCATAAAAGGAAAACTGGCAATAAATGTCTGAATGCACCAACTCTTGTCCTGTGAGATAATGAAATAGCATTTTTAGAAGTGTGCAACTCATATTTTTCATGCTTCTGTATACATCCTTCAGCTGGCATTCTCTCAGTAAAATGCATTTGGCTGTCAGTGCTTCTCCTATAGTACATGTTTGCTTCTTTGTCCTTCTTTGGTTATGCTGTTTCAGCTTACTTCAATCACTTAACGTGTCTGTATTACTAATTTAGCTTTTTCCTGTTTGTGCATGGGCTAAATTTCTACCTTTCTTGCTTCCAGAAAACTTTTCTGGCTTGATGATGGTGGCATTGGTGTTCCAAGGAAGCTGGCCCGAGTGTCAATGGATGGCAAGAATCCAATTATTCTAGTCAAAGAAAACCTGCGACGTCTTGAGGCACTAACCATTGACCTAACAGGAAAGCGTGTCTACTGGAGCCAGAGCTTTGAAGGCATTGTAAGTGCTATATCAGCTGGCTTATTCTACTGTAGCCCAGCCTTTTGTCAGTCCATGTGTCTTTTCAAATGTGCATGCCCTTTTCTCATTTATGCCACATTTGGTAGGAGGATAGCAGCTGTGATGTAGAGGTATGCCCTAAGTGTGAAATGAACCCATCACAAGTTCATGTTGGGTTATGCATTCACTAACATAAATATACATTTTCAGATTGAAAGTGTGGATTTGGATGGAAATGGCCGCAAGACCCTAATTTCTAGTGTGGCAGCCCTTGCCAAGCCTCAGGGGCTAACTGTCTTCAGTAACAAGCTTTACTACCTTGACTCTGTGCATGAAAAAATAGCACGAGTTGACCTTCCTGATGGGGGAAACCAAGTTGTTCTTGAGGATAACACTCCTGGTCTGGTCACCTTGAAGGTATACGGCAAGAAACCAGGTAAGTTCATTTTATACCACAGAAAGTAAGGCATTTGAGTGGAAATCGCAGCTTTTTACTTAACACAATTGGAAAACAAGTTTTTAGGAAATGTGTATTGAGTATTTGCCTCACTGGGAGGCAGTCATTAAATTTCAAATATTTGCTACAGCTCTCAATTATTGTTTCAGAAAGCATGGAATGGTCTTTATAAAAGTGTCAGAACACTTTACACGGGGTATTTTAGTTTGTCCAAATGACTAGTTCAAATAGCATTTACTCAAGTAGCACATCGCTGTATTACATGTTTGCTTAAGTTCATAACCTGTCATACTGTTTTCAGGTGACAGTCATCCTTGTCGAAGCAACAACGGTGGTTGCGAACAGCTGTGCATTCCTGTCTCCAACAACCAGAGACAGTGCATGTGCAGTACAGGCTTCAAGGGCAATGGAGACACATCCTGCATGCCATACTCGTCGTTCCTCGTGGTATCTGAGCTTGACAAAGCTCGAGGGTTCAGTCTTGAAGATCATGGAGAAGCTATGCAACCGATTGCTGGTTCAGGTCAGTACTTGTTGCTTGTACTTAGGTTGTTGGCTATTATGATAGCTTTAAGAATAAGTGAAATATATGTACAGCCATATGGCTCAGAGCAGCGGTGTACCTGCCGTGGTTGCTTAGTGGCTATGGTGTTTGCTAAGCACGATGTTGCGGGATCGAATCCCGGCCACAGCGGCCACATTTCGATGGGGGCGAAATGCAAAGACACCTGTGTACTTAGATTTAGATGCACGTTAAAGAACACCAGCTGGTCCAAATTTCCCGAGTCCCCTACTACGGCATGCCTCATAATCAGATCATGGTTTTGGCACATAAAATCCCATAATTTAATCAATTTAATTTTAAGAGCAGCGGTGTAGCAGTGTTTTGTTGTCATATAGCTAAATGTGCATTCATGAGAAAAAGTCTAATGATCCCAATTCCCTATTAATAAGCAATATATTTCCCGAAGCCTTGGCTTTATACACTTGCCCTCGATGCGGTAGCATAGCAGGCTTAGAACATATGCTCTGGCGGTGCTCTGCGTTACACAGCGACAAGGACAACACCCAAGAGCGTTGGGACGAGGCTCTCCGTAGCCCCAAACTAGAACAGACATGGGCAGTTCATCGGACCCACGATGCTGCCGAGAGGCTAGGCCTTTCGGTCCTGGCGTGGGGGCAGCCCACTTCGGGCTAGGAATCTAGCGCGACCTGAAGGACCTGAATAAAGTTTTTCGTACCATACCATACCACAGCATCAGCAAGAAATTAGAATTTCTGCTAACATAGCCATGCAACATGGAATCATTGCAATGCACTGCATTGCTTGAACACAGTATGTGGGCTGTGCCTCATGATTTCAGCCTGCATGCCTAGTCTTTGAAGAAAAAAATTTGCATGCCTCCTGTGATCTTCAAACTTTTGCTTGCAAGTGTACAGGAAGAAAGGCTCAGCAGTGCTCTTTGAGTGGCATGCTTAATGAAAACAAAAATTGTTCCATGTCTTTAATATTAAAAATAACACATGAATGCTTTAATTTTTTTATAGCTTAATATTATGATAAATTATTAATTGGCTCTTCTTACCATGAACTGCGCTAGTGACTATGAAAGTGGTTCTACTATATGGTGATTTCGCCATAAACTGAAAATTAGCCACTATTCTAACATTATCATATACAGTGAAGATGTTGAAGAAGTGCAGTACATATATAATGGAAAGTTGCCCACTTAGGTAGTGCCATTTGTGGTACTTTTGTTTTCGGAGCCATTGTTGTAAGCTTGGCTGTGGAAGCGGTACTTCATGAATTGAGCGCAACAGTTTAGATAAATGTTTTTGTATTTTCAGGACACAACATTCTGCATCTGGACGTGCATGTAGCAATGAATCACATTTATTGGATTGAGTTCAACCAAGGCGAGCGCAACGGTATTTACCGAATTAAGCCTGATGGCACAGATTTGAAGCATGTGATTGCTGATGGTATCGGCAGCAACGGTATACGTGGTGTTGCTGTGGACTGGGTTGCAGGCAAGTGTCATTGCTTTCACACCTTGTGATCTACTCTACTTTATTTGTTCATTCCATCTAGGGAAGCATGAGTGTCTGATGTATAGTCAAGGCCATATCTTTACAAAAAGATGGATAGGTGGGCTAGTTCATAATGCATTATAATAAAAACTTAGAGTGCTGAAAACACAAAGGACGTAGAAAAAGAAACACACACCACATGTGCTCCTATCAAATATTTATCTAGTAATAGATGACTTACGAGGGTAAACAATTGCACTTGTGCCTTTCTTCATAATGGTAATGCTTCAACCAGAACAGAAGCTTTTGTTATGTAGTCTAGGACACATTATACATCAACTTTAATCTGCCGCTCAGTGGCTTATGGCAATGTAATGCTGAGCGTGAGGTTCTGGCATGAATTCCTGGCTGCAGCAGCTCCATTTTGATGGGAATGAAATGCAAAAATGCCTGCGTACTTAGATTTAGGTGTGTGTTAAAGAACCCCAGACAGTCCGAATTCATCCAGAGCCGTGCACTGTGGCATGTCTCATTGCCCCAAAGTTGCTTTGGGACATTGAACCCCATGAATTAATCTGTACGTCAACTTCGTAGCCTTTTAACCTTCCATAAGGCACCCATGCCAGTAATCTAGCATTGAAATAACTCAGCCACATCTCTTCTGCTTTGCTTTAAATGATGTCTAAATGTCATAATAACCTCAGGTTTAAATATGTGCCACATTATGGAGCTTGAAGAAATGATGACAGTGTGCTGACTTTCAGCACACTGTATCTCAACACAGCTGTCTGTCGTCGTCTATTCTTTATGCTCACTGCATGACACTGCTTCTACATCATGCATAGCAAAGAAGCCCACCAGAAATTCTTAGAAATATCAGCACATGCAAGATGCCTGACATTGATGTCACAAGGAAGAAACCACAAAAACTGTCTTGATGCTTGGTGACAGCTTCAAAACAGTTGCTTTGGTTCTTGTGTAAGCTGCTTTGGTCTGGAATCGAGGTCTGTCATGCGCACTCCTTGGGCTTGGTGAAAAGACAGTCTGCGGATAGCAAACATTGCTGTGAACCATTTCAACCAAATTTTATAGTTGTGCGCAGCGTAAGGATCTCGCAAGCGGAGTCTGAAGTCGCCTTTCTTTCAAACACTCTTTTCAACAGAAGCCTGTTCCTCGCTTTTTTCTGGATGCTTTATTTCGTAATATAGCAGATTTCCATACGTGGCCGCTATTGGCGAATAGTTGACATCAATCAAGAAAGGTGTCTGGATCATTGTGCTTCATCTTACTGTTACTGTGTATATTTATTGGCACAGTTTAATAAATAGGCTGAAGTAAGTGAAAATACGCTTTCAAATTTTGATAATAATTTTGTACTTTTGGAAGAAGCCGACTATTATCTGCTCACGCTCAGCCACGGTTGCCAGCATTGCAATTAAACTTTGGCCACCCTGCTTATCGGTGTCATAGCCATCCGGTCTTGATAATTTTGACTAGTCTTGAACACTCAACTAGTCTATAACCACACGAAACTTAGAAGTCAGGCCACATGCATGCTTACCAGTGGGCACTCATTCCTGGCCGCTCCTGGTTAGATTCCTCGGCAGACTTTGCTTCGTAATGAGCTAATGACAGCATTTCAAAATCGGTCGATCAAGCTGGTGCAGGACAAAGCCAGTCCACACTATGTAGTGCAGCGAGATAGGAGCATAGCATGAGCACACACTCTAGCCCTGTTGTGCTCAAAGAAAACGCTGCAGTTGCATATAGCTGCAGTCTTCTACGTAGCACAGATACTGTGGTCGCCGCAGGGTGCTGCAATGATTCTACTGACTGAGTGGACTGCGGCTCACTGAGAACAACTGCATTTGGCATGTTGTAGGTGCCAAAATTGGAAATAGTGGCGTCTATGTGAACATCCAAAACCAAATTTGGACTGTGCACCATATTGACTTTCAGTAGGGAGAGCATTGTGGGCACATCCTGCTCTGCCTAGCCTTTGCAGTGCAAATCATTGAAGAAGGAGCGGAAGTATTGTGAACGGAGCGTTTCATTGACAATAACTCTGCTTCTGTTGAACGCATTGAAGTACTTTTTGCAGCAAAGTATTTCTGAAATAGTCTGATTTAATTTCAAGTGCATTTCTCAACTTTGATAAAAAGTGGTTCAAGGCCCCTTTAAAGTGTTGAGGTCATCTTTTCAGAAATAATTTTCAAAGCACCTTTAAGCATTGGGAATGAGTACTACTTCTTTTCTCTTGTACATTAAGCATGGGAGTATAACAAGAGTGTTTTTCTTCTTTTGTGGAACATCTTGTTATGGGGCTTAACTATGGTTTAGTTCTGTTTTCTGCAGAATAATACTTAAACATCGCATTTTAGTAGCCCCCCCCCCCCCCCCCCTAGGAAAAACTTCGGTACAAGTATTTAATTGATTTTTATAGGTTTCATCTTATTGGATTATGAAATGATAACCTTGATGTACCAATAAAGCTGATAGCCTTTATTGGGCTATTGGATTGTGAAATAGACCTAATTCACTGATAAAGCTGATAGCCTGTATTGGTCTATTAGCTTACAAGTGTATTTTTGTAAATAGGGGCACTGTGTACCAAATTTCTTTGCTCTCTACAACGGTGCATTAATTGTTCATTTTTATGCGGAGCTTTATAGGCAACCCTCCATGAGTTTGCTGATCATTACTGCTGCTGCTGCCTTGCCAAATAGTTCACACACAGGACAGCACTTATAAAACGAATTGTGGCCTATATATAGCCCCATCTGCACTACCCCTACAGACTTGGTAACAGCCAGCTCTTATGTCTACGAAATTACACAGTCAAACATCAAACAATACCTTAATATCCTCAGTAGAACAAACATACAGCTTGGAACACATAATTCCTTTATTAATGCAACGCCTTCTGTGCCTTCATTCTCTATTTGCTGCACATGCTTTGTCAGTTTCTTGCTGAGCAATACTACTAATACAAGTTTATACCATGATCACTACTTCTAGTGCATCTATTGAACCTATAAAGCATTTTATTTGTCCAATGCAAGTTTATACCATTACTTCTATTGCTTCAATTGGGACCCATAAAGTATTTTATTTGTCTTATGGAACATTGTATTACCCTGATACAGGACTGGCAAAATTATTTGTAGGACCTGTAGGTTTTCCTATTGGACCTATGTGTTTCATATAAGACGAATACAGCAGAACTTCGATTTGGGCCATTTGGTTCATGGTTGAACAGTTGGCAAAGCAGCGCTAAAAAGCACAGGGACAGACACATACATAGTACACAAAAGGACTATGTATGCTAAGTTAGTTGTAAGTCAGTGCCTGTCGTATGTACCATGTGTATCTGTCGTTGTGTTTTCTAGCACTGCTTTCCCAACTATTCGACCAATAGATACTTCTATTGAAATTTTCATTTTGATTCATTTAACGATAATTTCCAGACAGAGAGTTCCCTGTTTGATTCAGGCTAAGGGATGTACTTTTTTTCAATTTGAGAGTATAAACGAACTCCACTGTTGAAATTGTATTTAATTTTTAATCAAAACTGGCAGAAACCAAGCATTTATATCCACAAAACAAGAGGATCAGAAAACAAATGCATTCTTTACGAAAACACATTCCTGTCATGTTGGCTGAGCTAAACAATGTGTACATTTGCATTGATGTTTTTATATATTGGGATAAGAAAATGAAGTACATAACAAAGGTCCTCAGAGTAGGTTCTAACATGTTAATAAGGCACGTTGCTGGGTACATGGTGCATGATTTCTGGTGGTTCTGTCATGCCTGGTCTCTTGCTATGCCACAGTTCTGGTAAAAAAGAAATTTCCATGTTAATTTAGCCTCTATAGTCACTTGGCTACTATGGCGTTCTCTTGAGCACAATTTATGAGCACATGCTCATAATTTTTCATAGCTATAGCAACTGCATTTTACTGTAAGAACAAAGCAATAATGTCTGTACTGAAGTTTCATTGTGTGTTAGAGAACTTGTGGTGGTCAGGATCACTAATCCACAGCCCTTAATTAGTGTATCTCAATGTCAAAGTATAGCTTTACTACACAAAACCTGGTACCTACAGCAAACTATTCTGGGGTCAAGTTATGCGCTTTTTTGCAGTGTGACAGAATATTAATAACTATGCATGCAGTTGCAACACAAGATCTTTTCTTAATATTTGCTCTCTGTCAATGGTTTTGTGGGGTTTTTTTATGCAATAAAATTACGAAAGCTGTTGTGTGTAGTTGTGGAGTTTATCGGCGCAGATATTTTTGTTTTTCGATTTTTGTAGAAGATGCAATTTATTCCAGGGTGGGTTAAATGCATAAATATATGGCGTATATAAATGCTAATAAAACTTGTCATTTTCCAGACTAATTGTTATCTTTCACATGCTTGTAAGGAGGGACATGATTTAATAATGTGTATTTTATCTAGAAGTATGTTAAACGTGAGCAAAAAAACATATATACCTGCATATTTTTTATTTTGTTGTTGTTACTTGTCAATGTATATCAGGCATTCAATTGCATATTTTACACACACTTTGTGTGGCCCCCTTACTCGTTTACACACCTGAGGCTTATAAGAAATTTTTAATTAATTAATTGCTCTAATACATAATTATTTTATTTTTGCTTGTGCTTCCAGTGACAGATAATGCTATGGCATGCAGCTACTCTTCACTATATAGTATAGATGCTGGTTTTGAAAGAACTAGCCCTTGTGAACATTTCCTGTAAAGAAGACATTGTATGACACCCGCAGTGTGCAATTGCATACTAGACATTTTTGTCCTCCTCTTTTCTTCAAGTTATTAATATTTTGCTTTCATTCATTATTGATGGTGCACGCATGTGCTGCAGTGGCATTGTTTACATTTGTCACATGCAATTATATTTTTTTCCCCTCCTTTAGGAAGCATCTACTTCACCAATGTCTTCCCTCATGAAACATACATTGAAGTGTGCTTGTTAGATGGCTCAAATAGGGTCATATTGCTCAAGACTACTACCGACTCTCCTCGAGAAATCGCAGTAAATCCTGTGAAGCGGTTCCTTTACTGGATTGATTATGGCCAGTACCCCAAGATTGAAAAAGCCTATCTGGACGGAACGAACCGTGTACCCATTGTAGTTACTGGAATCAGCAATCCAAGGGATTTGACAATTGATATTGTTACTCATGATGTCTATTGGGTTGACTCCAGAGAAGACGCCGTTCAGGTATGTGCTTGTAGCTTTAGAATGCCCTTACATTGAACTCTCTGTACCCTAGGGCATCGAAATAAAATAAACAGCCTATATTGTTTTGATGTCCTAGGGTACATAAAATACAATTTTCATGTTTTGCTAAAAATACAGATCTGCGCTCATTTTAATGCCTATCGTGTATGTGCGCTCCAAATTTATGGCACCGATCATACAAATTTATGAACACTGTATATTTTGCATATGGATGGCATGGGAACTTGTTAGATCAGTTAAAGAAAGTATCAAATGAAAAGACTGTAAAATTTTTGTTTGCTTGTCATTTTTGTGTGCCAAGCTGATGAAACCATTACCTTTAGTTTTATTTCTGAGGTGTTTTTAAACGCATTCATTGTGTTGTCAGTCACCATTGGGTCACAGTGGTGATTCCACATGTGTGCTTAGAAAACTTGGTTGCTTTATGAAAACTTCAAGATGGTGCTGCTTTCATGTCTGGGGCGAATCAGTTGTCAAAACTTGCTCTATCCTCGACTAGTAAATTGCTACAAAAGGCATATGTAGACTGCAGTCAGCAGATGGCATCATACTGCAGGATTGTAGCAGTCCAGGTTGTTTCTCGATAGGCTTGCTACTAATACTACATACTAATTCTGGATAACTATTGTTAAAGATTTTAGTAAAACGCATGCACAAAGCTTGACTATGAAATTAACTATTGCACTTCACCATGTAGATAAAGTAAGTCATAGTTTTATTGCTTGTGTATTCCAGTCCCTCTGCAGAGATGGAATTTGCATAGCTACTGTAGATGTGAACATTAAGTGCAAACAGCCTATTTATGTTTAGGCAAGTTCTCAGCACAGGAATTAGTTGATTTCCCATGTTTATTTTCCATATACCCTTATTTACTTTCCATAGTTATTTTTGCAGCCATACTTTGTAGAATTTTTTTACTGAAATAAGTGTATAATTTAGTCACTCTTCAACATTCTCACCAGGCGCCCTGCGCTTTAAAAGGTTTTCTTTTTTTAATTTCTAGGTGGATTTTGATTAAAGTCGCTGACTTTACATATTTCAATGTGCTAATTTAAGATATGCATTCTTTTCTTGCCAAGTAAATAACTTTTTAGAAATTAAAAGAACATTTTGCATAACTTGCTTGGAGGGAAGATAACTTACTAAACTATATATGGTGCAATAAAGATTGAGATACAAAAATGATGCTTATTGAATGATCAGAGTTTACAATGCTACAAGAATGAATGCTTTAGACTGATTTGAGCCAAAGCTATAACATGTCAAACTTTTTAAATTAAGAACCCACAGTAACACCAAGGGCAAATGTTTTTTGAAAATTGTTTAATAATATTCCTTGATATTATAGGCCTACTGCATCTCTAAATGTCTACCTTTCTGACAAAAATGTAATTATTGTGATGCTGTTTTGAGAAAATGAGAAAGAACATTTCATGACATGTTCATTGTGATAATGGCAAATGCTAAATCAATCAAGGATTATATGAGGGTCGAATCAAGCAAAAATAAATGCTGTACACCAACCTGGAGTAAAGAATTGCAAATATATATTTGGGCTAATTTTCATCTCCAAAGGGCAGTGTCTTCCCTTAAAGTGACAGTTGTATTCAGTAGCAGTTTCCATAATGCTTGCTCACTAGTTTTTTCAGACTCAGAAGTGGCTGCACTAATTTCTAAATAATCAGATAGTAATCAGGTAGTCCAAAAAAATAATTTTTTAAAAGGAAGTGATCTTAAAACACTAGTCAATGTTTCTTTTTTTATTGCTCTTGCACTTCCGAACTATGGTATCTAGCTATAATCATATGTTTTGCATTCACATGGTGGGCAGTTTAGTATGCTGCATGCACCATTGTAGTACAGTGCAATAAAATACTGATGTAGCATGTGACAATGATTGTGCCTTACTGTCAGATAGCATAATGTAATTAAGAGCATAAATTTTGTAGAGCTGTACTGATGGGCTTCCTCTGCTCTGCGTTCAAAATGCAGAGGCATGCTTAATATAGAGTAGGTGCCTGTGGTGGTCGCCATCTGGTCAGACATGCAGGTACTCATGCAAGGCCACTAGTTGAGCTCGTAGTCATAGTACTTAATGGCTTGATCACTGATGATGACTACCGTAACACTGCAGCATGGTAACACTTGCTGTGTTAGTTCTCACCACACTTCTGCTAGTGTATCAAGTTTGAATGCGATGTCCAGAAACTATGGTTTGAAATGGATATCAGTCAATCTTTATTGTAGGATATACCACTTTGACTTCTCTCACACCTGCGTTTATTCCAACCATACTGTTGCTTTGGCTGCCGTCAGAGCTTAGATGGTAAGCCAGCGATCAAGAGAGACTGGTTGATGCCAAGTTAACACAAGCTTCAGCTGAGTTTACAAAAATGAGCCAAATGGCTCTAAAAAGCCAAAAAATCGCATTACCAATGAATGCAAAGGAGTAGGTGACAATCTGAATGACGAACTTCATTACGAGTTGTGCTATTGTCGGTAGATCGTCTCTGGAAAATTGGCTAAAGCGCATCTATGGTCTGAGAAAGTTTGGTCACCTGTATGCATAGATTCTATACTCATTGGGGCAATGCCATGGTAAAGTTGCAATAATTGAGCAGGTCTAAAAAATTACTGTCCAATAAATCAGTCAGCAACTCTGCATTTTTAATGTCTTTGCACATTATATGGCCAAGACAGCTGCTGTGTCACAAAACCTCTCATTTTTTGCTGCTAGATGATTTGCTCTGCAGTGTGATACGTTCATTTTCACATTGAATAATTTGTTGGCCTGATGATAATTTCTTAATTTCCAGAAAGTTTCCTTCTCTGGTGGAAACCGGCAGTATGTCAGAAAAAACCTTCCGAACCCAATGGGTGTGGCTGTTTCTGGCCAGTATGTTTACTGGGCTGACAGGAATTTGCGAACCATCTACAAGGCTAGCAAGTTCCAAACCAACACAACCGGTCCACCAGAGCCAGTGAAGTCTGACTTGAACATGCTGCGAGACATTGTGGTCTTCGACAGCTCTAACCAGCCCCCTGGTAAGTGTTTTTTGTACAATGCTTAGAGCAAGCAAGAGTAATTTTTTAGAAACTTCAGATCACTGTTCCTTCTAGCCTCATCACCCTGTTCAACAAGACCATGTGATCAGCTTTGTTTCTCCATGCCGGAATCCTACAATGGCACAAAATGGAAGTGTGGGTGTGCCTCTGGCGAGTTGGCAGATGATGGGCGCAAATGTGACAGTGAGTGGTTTATTCTTGCCAAGTGCATTGCTATGGGGATGCCTGTCATTTTAATTGTGCACAATGCTGTTTACTCTAGTGTCTAAGGTCTTCCTCGTCTTCACCACCCGCCGAGAAATTCGAAGCCTTTTCATGGACCCCCATAAGACAAGTGTGCCATTCCAGCCCCGAGGAAATCTCACAAATGTTGTTGGCCTTGACTTTGACTATGCTGACAAGAGAATGTATTTCACCCGTAAGTAGTCTGTAGTTCACCTTTTCTGCCTTGGGCTCTTGGGAACTGGAATGGTGTTATATAATATTTTGTTTTGCCAGAAATTCGCCCAGATGGCAGCATTTCCTGGGTGAACCCTGACAAAATGGACATTCATGTTGTATTGAACAAGACAATAAATCCAGAGGGTATTGCTTTTGATTGGACAGCAAAAAAGATCTACTGGACTGATTCTGCCAATCGCAGCATTTATGCCATGAACAGGGATGGCACTCAATTAGTCATGATTGCCCATGTGGAAAGGCCCAGGGCTATCGTGCTGGATCCTTGCCAAGGGTAGGCTTTCTTTTGACTTAAGTCAGTCTAGCAGACAGGTTCTTCCATGTGTCACTAGCATGTTCTTCCATGTGAAATTGTGCTCCTTACAAAATTAGGTACATGTACTATACCGACTGGGGACGTTATGGAAACACTGGCAAAATATACCGAGCAACAATGGCTGGTAACAACAAACAGGCAATTGTGGAACAGAACCTGACCCAACCAAGTGGTCTTGCATTGGACTATGATGATAAGAAGCTTTACTGGACAGATGCTTTAAGGTAAGTCTGCAAACATTTCAAATTTTAGAGCAATATAGGATTTGTGTATGTACATATATTCAAATAGATGTGCAGGAGAGGGCAAATCATGGAGAGGAAAGCTTTTGACTTATGCAAGTGCATGCAGAAAATAGTTGATATAATTTTCATGAGCCAGCAATTTTGAATTGTGGATGCTGGTTCTGCATACTTGCCGGGCTCTGGGCTGTCCAATTATCATGGAAGTTTGGGCCCTACTGTGACTGTCATCACCGTCAACTTAAAACTCCTTGTAAGGCTCTCACAGTGGCCTAAGACAATGAGCATAAAGCATAGTGGTCTGAACATGTGCATAAAAGCACTTTGTAATACTTTTTAGCCATTGCTTTGGGAGATCATGTCTGTTGCATAAGGCTTCACAAATGTTTTAATGTGGCAATGGTAGTTGGATAGTGCACCAGTTTCAAATTTGATGAAGCAGCGAGAAAAGGTGTATGCACAAAAACCGCACTGCTTTGAAGGGTTTTCATTCAACTCTGAAGTACCTCTCATTAGGTAAAATTGATTAGTTTCTCTGAGTCAGTAAATTCATGTCTCATGTTCTTGCATTATGCATAGCATGAATTGACTGGGGTCATAAATTGGCTGTAATAAGGGGTAATTTATGCACCTTGTAAGATCGAGGCTAAAAGAAAACTTGTAAATATTGTCCTCGTATGTATTTTTTGCTTACTATTTCCACATTTTTTTTTTGACATATTGCATGTTTAATCAAACTTATTAAGCAGTAACTTGCGCACTTTTGTTGTCACATATTTGCCCTAATCTCTTAGTTAACTGTTACAGATTACAGTAAAATGCCTTTATAACAAAATGCTTTGGGGCCCCTGAAATAGTTTGTTATACAGGTCATTTCACTGTAAAGGCCAGCCCACAATAGAATTGGGACAGAATTATTCCTTCATTATTCCAGTCATTTCGTTGGAGAGGCTTTGGTTGTAGAGACACTCGACTGTACATATTTAGGGCAACTGCATGTAACACATCAAAGCTGGACCACTGGTAAAATGTTGCAGCCTATAGCAGTAATTCATACACTTAAACATTATGGACCTCTTGGCCCACTCAAGTTGCTGAAGAACCCCCCTTGGGCATGTTTGTTTGTTTTTGAGGAAAAGTATGCATTGAAAACTAGATCTTATGCTGGAACTTTCTCAACTAAAAGCATGCTACATTTTCAACTCCCAGCATTATGTTTTAGGTGCTTTATTTATTTATTTATTCGGTATACCTACATCGCCTGCACGGCATTATCGTAGAGGGGTTAAAATACAGGTGGTCACAATAGAAACATATTCAGCAACATCAAAAGAATACATCAGTAAATACAACATTGTTTAAGCACTGAAATTCCCAAAAGCGGAAGACAAAGTAACGAAGTACCAAACAAAGTAAGTAACAAAGTAATTAACAAAAATAAAGTTGCGTATGTGTAGAGATGAATAACAGAACAATCAAAGAATATGGCTCTCAATAGCATTTTCAATACTAGACGCTGCCATCACTTCATTAGGGAGCTCATTCCGATCGTTAATCGTGTTAGGAAATAATGAATACTTAAACACATTGGTACGGTACTGATAAGCTCTAATTTTGTTAGCGTGGTCTCTCCTAGATGAAACGTCATGCGGCTCCATGATGAACGGTGTTTTGTTGATCAAGGAGCCGGTTGTATGGTCATCCATAATTTTTTATCACTAAGAAGGATGGGTGCTGGACAGGAAAGCGATGTCAAATAAATTTTAGGGCAGTTGAAGTTCCGAGTTCAATTTAAAATTTTTGTTTGTTTATTGATGTATGATGTACTGGAGAGCATAGCACATGTAGGTGGGCTGTCAGACATCTTGCACTCCAATATCAAGTATACAGCGTTCATCAGTGACATATATCTCTTTAAGGGACACTAAAGGCAAATACTAAGTTAAGCTAAAGTGATAGATTAGTGCTTGAGAATCTCTACGGCATCAATATTATCGCGAACAGAGCCTTAATAATCGAGAAATTGAGGCAAATGCAGGACATGGTTAGAGACTTCCCCCGGACATTCAAGTACTTGCCCGATGACGAAAGCACTCCTCAGTTAAATTCTAGCACTAGTACTCAACCACTAATTCCAAAAAACATTCTTGTATTGTATCATAAGATGAAATAAAATGCTATTTGCGCAGTTCTATTTTATATTTAGAAAATAGAACTCATTTAAGTGACCATTGACAGTGATGTGGGCGGTCAAAAGGTTTCGTTTTCGCTCTACTCTGCACCGCCCATGCTTTTGCATTTCAGTAGTTTCATTATCGCGTAGTGCTGCGCTGTTTTTGCTGGCTTGCGAAACTAGCACAAACTGCTAGTAGCAGAGAATTCAACTTCCATGTGATGTTGCGAGATGCCTGAATGGTCTACGCCACTTGACCAAAAAGCAGCTGCAGCAGTGAATCCACTGCTCAGTCTTGACTTGGTACCGCCCTCTGTCGGGTGCCGTTTAACTCACCGATGGCAGCAAAGGGTGGTGATCGTGTATGCAATGTCACCACACCTCGGTTGGGTGGCGCGAGATTTGAATTTCAAAAAAGGTATTCGGACCCTTCAGATGCGCTTTTCTCATAAAAATAACTGTTTTCTTGGCACAAAACAAGCGTTGCGAGGTTTCTGGAATGGTATTTAAACAGTCCACACCGACTTAGTATTTGCCTTTAGTATCCCTTTAAGTAGCACTAGTGAACTGCTTTGAACTCTTTCAAGGAAGTCTGAAAAAATAAAATTGTGTGGAAACTAAAAAAATATAGCCAGAAGTCATTAACCCTTGGTGTACCAAATGCTATCATTAAATGCGCAGCATGGATAATGGGTTTGACATAGCAAAAAAGGAGTAGCAATTGTTTTATCATTTCTTGATATAACACAACTATCAAAACTTCAAGCTATGTGCCTGAGGTAAAGCTCATGACACACTTGCCTAGAGTGCAGTAGTAGTGCACAAAAATGTGCACAAAAATGTGCATATGTTGTCTACTCATTGATATAAGACAACTTGCTTTGAATATGCACTGTGAGCAAGGAAGGCTGCCAATCCTCGGGCCTCTCACTCTGTAGTTGGCTGGAGCAGCTTCCTTGTATTTAGGACAACATATGAGCCTAGGCATGTTCATGAGGCAGGTCATTGAAAAGAAAAGTGTACAGTAAATGCATTCTACTGGTGCTAACATTTGGGGCAGAAACTTGGAGGTTAACAAAGAAGCTTGAGAACAAGTTAAGGACCATGCAAAGAGCAGTGGAACAAAGAATGTTAGGCATAACATTAACAGACTGGAAGAGAGCAGTGTGTATCTGAGAGCAAACCGCGAGAGCCAATATTCTAGCTGACATCAAGAGAAAAAGATGGAACATATTTAACAGGGATAGGCGGGCTAGTTGGTGGTCGATATTGGAATGAGCCGCGCCTGTCCTGTGTGTTTCCTTCTTTGTCCTTTGTTGTTTGCGCGGTTAACTGGTGGATCATTGGAGTTACAGAATGGGTGCCAAGGCAAGGAAAGCATAATCAAGGATGGCAGAAAATTAGGTGGGGTGATGAAATTAGGGAAATTGCAGGTGCAAGTTGGAATCGACTAGCACAAGGCAGGCATTTGGAGATAACTGGAAGAGGCACTCGTCCTGCAGTGGACATAAATATATGATGATGATGATGATGATGCCAGACAAGTTTCAGCAGTCGTCTTCTGTCGATACGTGTAGCTTATTGCCCTCTGCCATGTCCATCTTCATTCACAGCAGAGTGGCGAACCATGTACTAAGTAGCAGTGGCCTGCCATATAGTACATGGCACTTCCAGGAAAAGAAGTGTGAAAGAAACTGTCTCGGCCTAGGAATGTCCAGTAGATGACCGAAACACATCCTGAAAGGCATTGCTCCTGCACTATAGACAAATTCTCTTGTGGCTGTAATTTGAAAATTAATTTTTTCTTGCAAATCACCAATAACCTGTGGCCTTTGATGTCTTTCTGTGGGTGGACACATTCATTTTAACTGTTTGTTTGCAGGGAGAAGATTGAACGTTCTGATTTAGATGGAAAGAATAGAGAGACTCTTGTGTCTGCAACAATTTATCCATTTGCTATCACAGTTTATGAGAACTACATCTATTGGACTGACTTACAGCTCCGTAAGTTGCTCAATCTTGGCATTGTATTAAATGTGCATTTGGTTTTATATAACCCTCACACAGGCACTCTAGTTCTTGCACCAGTGCATATCGCACTCAGTGCAGCTCAATAGCTTACAGTGTTTTAGCCCATTTCATCTTATTGTACGTTAAAGCACTTTGCACATGGCAAATCTTTGCATTAAAGAATATGGAACATGTGTGAACACTTATTATATGAAATGATATAGAAACTAAGCAGCACTAAACCTCTTTATTATTACATACTCATTTTCAAGCATGCCTCATTTTGATTCTGCTTGGTTCTATAGTATGTTTCTTATTAACTTTGGATCAAGCTAAATGTTTTTTACAAATGTGCAAGGGCACTTCTCCACATTGCATTTTAGCCCAACTAATAATGGTTTGGCCTATTGTTCAAGCAAAGACAGAAGTATGGGGTGTGCATGCTGTATTGCTCAGTTGCACATGATTTCACCATAGGATCTGTGTCTCCATTTTACATCTTAGTGTATGTACAGTCTGTACTCACACCAGCTGATTTAAATATTTGCTGTACCACCATTAGCTTGGCAAACAACTTTGTGGAAAAGCTATTTAACATTATCAGAAAGGGGGTTTTGTTCTCGAGTGTGACAAAATACTGCAAGATAAGGCAAATAAGATGATTGAGGAAATGTTTTATTTTACAATAAATGGCTCTTTGTTTGGCCTAATGCAAGAAAAGGGAAGAAGGTGTCTTGGAATGGGAAGGCCCACTATGAGAAATGGTGCAAGTGCTATTGTTGTTTGAAGCTTTGTTCTGTGTACATAATTGTAAATGGCATTTTCTTATTTAAACTCAAACTATACTCACAGGGTCTGAAAAGTGACTTTAAATTTAATGTTTGTATTTCCCTCTACTCTCATAGAGACTGAACAGTTGCAGTGCTGCGGTGGTGGTTAGATTTTCCCCCTTGTACAAAAATTTGCAAGTTGTGAATGTGCAACCCCATTACTCCTTGTCATGGCTGATGAACCCAGCAGCGCTACCAGTAGGAGACTGACTGTGCAATGCCTCATCATAATCTATCCCAAGCCATAACATGAATGAAGTGTGAAATGCCTTGGTGCATACATATACTTTCACAAATGTCATCAAGGTCTGCGTTGTAATATGCCTGTTCGTAGCTCTATTTAGATGTACTATTAGCATCATATGTTTACAGGGTGTGAGTCTGAGAAAAAGCTTAGTACGGCAGACATTGTCAGATCCTGACTGGAAGCTTACTATTATCATTAAAAAGAAAGGTGTGCAATCTGTGCATTCTACTGGTGCTAACATATGGGGCAGAAACTTGGAGACTGACAAAAAAGCTCGAAAACAAGTTAAGGACCGGGCAAAGAGCGATGGAATGAAGAATGTTAGGCATAACGTTAAGAGACAGGAAGAGAGCGGTGTGCATCAAAGAGCAAACGGGGATAGCCGATATTCTAATCGACATTAAGCCGATATTCTAATCGACATTAAGCCGATATTCTAATCGACATTAAGAGAGAAAAATGATGCTGGGCAGGTCATGTAATGTGTAGGTTAGATAACCGGTGGACCATTAGGGTTACGGAATGGGTGCCAAGAGAAGGGAGCGCGGTCGAGGGCGGCAGAAGACTAGGTGGGGTGATGCAATTAAGAAATTCGTAGGCGCTAGTTGGAATCGTTTGGCGCAGGACAGGGTAGTTGGAGATTGCAATAGGAGGCCTTCGTCCTGCAGTGGACATAAAATCGGCTGATGAGGATGATGATATGCTTGGGTATGCACATAACCTGGTATACTCAGATTTCCAGCCTATACTTGTTTGTACAAATAGCATAGAGTTGTGTGGTTTCAATGGCTGCAGTCAAATCATATGCAATAAGTTGAAACAAAGTGTTGTCAGGTTGCATAGTAGAAGTTGAGCAAAAACTGAATGGCAGTGAGAAATTACTGCATCTGTGCATTATCCTCCGGTATCAAGTCCTGCTGTACTCATGTGCAAACTGTAGGGTTGCATGTGCTGACACTTTTTAAATGCTGCTGGCTGACGTGTCAGATATTGTAGTGTACTTATGCAATAATGACAGCATTGAAGAAAAGTACTGTATTGCTGCTATTTCTTCTTTTACGTTAATTTAGTATTTGCTGTTGCTTAATGCTGTTACAGGTGGTGTCTATCGTGCTGAAAAGCACACCGGGGCTGGTATGATTGAAATGGTGAAAAGGCTCGAGGAATCTCCGCGTGATATTCACATTTACTCTCCTGATCGACAAAAGTGTGAGTTTCTTGCACTCCCATGCCACACTTACCATAGCTGTGCACAACGTACAGGGCAAAAATAATGTGGCTTTGCTTCATTGTTTTTTTCCTTTGTAGGTGACAAGAATCCATGCAGTTTACAGAATGGGGGTTGTGCACATTCTTGTCACCAAGCTCCCAATGGCACTATTGAATGTCTCTGCAATTCAACATTTAAGGTTGCCAATGAAGGAAGAATGTGTGTTCGTAAGTATTTGCTGCAGTTTGTAATGCTTGTCGCTTTTTTGTAATGCAAGATTTAATGTTGGTGTTCTTGGGTACTAGGCACTTTCATAACTCAATTTTTGTATAACAAAGTGTTTGGAGTGTGTTGCCTCAAAGTTGACTAGAATTTATCATTTAAGTGGCCACCAAATACTGGTCCTAGCAGATGTTAGATATGATTTGAAATTTTTATGCCTGTTTCAGCTGAAAATGTTTCTTGTGATGACACAAAGTTTGCATGTGGTAATGGCAAATGCATTCCCCGGCTTTGGGCTTGTGATGGAGACGACGATTGTGGAGACAACACTGATGAAGACAAGTCGTTCTGTGGTAAGTTTATTAAAAAATACATGTAGCGCTTATCGAAAAGGAACTACTTATGCACTCCATTCTTTTTCTGCTCTTGCCAACAGCCCAGCATACATGTGGACCAACAGAATTCAGGTGTGGTAATGGCCGATGTATTTTCAAAACGTGGAAATGCGATCATGAAAATGATTGTGGTGACAGCACAGATGAAGAAGGCTGTGGTGAGCTTACATTTATAATTCCTTCTTGCATGTGAATTTTGGGCACACTGTTACATGTCTGAAAGAATTGCTGTCTTGCAGAATACCCACCATGTCCAGATGGAGAGTTCACATGTGCAAACTTCCGCTGCATTCCAAAAACCCAACTGTGCAATGGTGTAAATGACTGCAAGGACAACAAAACTTCAGATGAGAGCCATGCTAATTGTCCAAATAATCGCACATGCCCTGGAAACCACCTCAAGTGTGAGACAACCAACATTTGTGTAGAGCCCTACTGGCTCTGCGATGGTGATAATGACTGTGGAGATAATTCTGATGAGGTAGCCTTGCTTTGCTCACAGAGGACTTGCCCTCCCAACAGCTTCAGGCAAGTTCAATGTTCACGTGTCTCTTCTGTATAAGTGTCTTAGATAAGTTGTTTTCTTTAGCGTCTCAATTATATTGCACAGCTGATCCAAAGACTTGAGTTGAAGTGTAAAGCCATCTGTGTGTAGAAAGCATCCCATGACAATATTGAAGGGTGCTTCCTCATTGAAGAACATCTAGATCCCTTCTTCATGCTATGTTCCATATTTAGAAGAGGGCATCTTAGAAAAATATACTCAAGAACATTACTGGTTTTTTACAGAAGCTCATATATAAAATCCTGTGCTGCTTTCAGCTTAGAACCAAGAGCATTGAATAGTGGCTGCCTTTCTGCGTCAGCTACGCAAGACATTGCCATCACAAAATACATTTTAAATTTTGATGGCGTGTGAACTTGCCTGATTCATTAAACACCAATTTTTGAGTTGGTAAATTTAGGATTAGCATGCACTCTACCTTCTCAGCAAGCTTGTAAATGTCAGCATCTTATTGATAGTGCTTTTTGATATGACCTAGTGGCCACAAAGCAAGAACACCTTTATTCACAAACCGCATATATGTTATGGGCAGGTGTGACGTCGCACATTAGATAGTATCGGCGCAGTTTGCATGTGCCGCATGTTATCGCATTTCCTTCTATCTAACATTTATTTGTTTATTTTGCAAAGTTCTCGTGCTTGAAACGGTCCGGTGGCTTGCGGGTGCGCATGCTGCGCCATAGCTGTTGCCTTTCCGCTGGCGGTGTAGCTAACCGTGCCTCTGGCTGTGGCATTGACATTAATGGCGTAAATGCCGCTAACGGTGTCGGGCAGTCTGTGCTGACAGGTGGGATAGGCTGCTGAGCTTGCTGAACTGGATGCGTTGGAGCTGCATTTGCTGCAGCCGATGACGTGCTCTCTGCTGCAATGTCGCTGTGCTGCATCACAGGATTTCCAAGTCTTGACTCGGGTTCCAGCCTTGCGGCCGGGTCAGCATGACATGACTGCAAGTGGTCGGCGTGCGTAAACCGGAGTTGTTCGCGCACTTTTACAACATACATCACAGCACTCACAACTTGGTGCACAGCACCTTCCTCCCATGAGGCACATTCACCGTGCACAGTTTTCACAAGCATTTGATCACCAACATCAAACAAGCACTCACTCCCGTGACACCTATCTTGCTGTTCTTTGAGTTCCTGCTGCTTGGTGAGCATTGCTCTTGAAAAGTCTGGTTTCAGCAGTGCAAGTTCTGTGCGTGGCTGTCGCTTGAGAAAAAGCTCAGATGGTGTCTTTCCTGTCACACTACTGGGTGTGTTGCGGTATGCCATAAAAAAAACTGTCAATACATTCCTGGAACGAATAATGTGCACCTGACGATTTGTTTTCCAAGACTTGCCTTATCAGAGCACATTTCACAGTTTGCACAGTTCGTTCAGCTACGCTGTTTGAAGCTGCATGATAAGGAGGAGTGCGAATATGTCTCACGCCATTGGTGGCCATGAAGTCTGCAAACTCGGCCGCAGTAAATTGCAGCCCGTTATCGCTTGCCAATGTTTCCGGGAAACCGTAAGCTGCAAAAGCACTTCGAAGCTTTTCAATTGTCTTTGCAGTATTTCCTCGACCCACTTGGAATATGAGTCAACAAGAACAAGAAACACATTTGCACTCGTTTGAGCAAAGTCTACATGCACGCATGAGCAGCATCTAGTGGGATAACTCGATGGATGAAGCGGTACAGGCTGGGCTGCGGGTTGCACTACCTGGCATATTTTGCATTTCTTTACGTACTCTTCTATGGCTTGGTCAATTCAAGGCCACCAAACAAAACTGAGGGCCAGCATTTTCATGTGACTTGCCCCAGGATGTTCATTGTGTAACAGGTCGAGCGCGCGATACCTCAGCAGTTCAGGGATAGCAACCCGGACTCGCCATGTTACGCAGCCCTGCTCTGGTGACAATTCATCTCGGCGTACGTAATACAACTTGAGTTCTTCTGAGCAGCTACTAGGCCAACCATTGAGAGTAAAGTCAGCTACATGACTTAATGTGAAACATCGTTTGTGCGCTTTGGCAATTTCGTCGGCTCTCAATGGAAGACATTGAAATACTGACAAACATTCTGCCAATTCTTCTTCAGCCGGCACTACTTGAGGCAATCTGGACAAGGTGTCAGCCACATCCATGTTTTTTCCCTTACGGTACTTAAGGCGGTACCTGTAGGCTGCAAAAGTCATTGCCCAGCGCTGCATGCATGCTGCTGCTAACGCTGCTGTAGGCCTTTCTTTGTCCAAGATACCAAGTACCGGCTGGTGGTCGGTGTATATTGTAAAGTTCCGTTCATACAGATAACGCGGAAGCTTTTTCAGTCCAAATATCAAGGCCAGTGCTTCCCGTTCACATTGTGCATACTTTTTTTTTTCCACTGCACTGAGGGTTCACAAAGCAAATGCGATAGGCCTTTTTTCTCCGTCAGCAGTTTCATGAAATATGACTGTGCCTAGGCTGTAGGACAACACATCACAAAGCACTCCGATCGGTTTGTCAACGTCGTAGAACGTGAGGACTTTGCTGTTAACAAGCAGTTGTTTTGTATCTGCGAAGGCATCGCTGCATTCCTTCGTCCACGACCACTTTTTATCTTTCTTTAAACGCCGATACAGTGGCTCAGTGACGGTTGCACAGTTCCTCAGGAGCTTGGACTAGAAATTTAGCATACCCAAATATGCTTAAGTTCTGTGACATTGGTGTGCTCAAGTGCATCAACAATCGCCCTGATATTTGCTTCCATGGCATAAATCCTTTCAGCAGTCACTGTGTGACCCAAGTAAGTCCCCGATTCTTGAAAGAAATGGCATTTGTCGGCATTCAATGTGATGTTATACTCGCGTAGCCTTTCAAGGACCCACTCTAGCGTCTTTTGACAGGTAGCTGTGCCAGATCCTGCCATGATCACATCATCGATATAGCACCCTACATGCAGAATGCCTTTCAGTACTTCATCCATCATGGACTGAAATATTGTGGGTGCACTAGCCACACCATATGGAAGGCGCTGAAACTGGAACAAACCCATACTGGTGTTCACAGTCAAAAATGGTCGTGACTCGGTATTCAGTGGTACCTGCTGATACGCTGCGGACAGGTCATAAACACAGAACACTTTACTGCCTGTAATTGTTGAGTACAGGTCTTCTGGCCTGGGTAGCAGGTAATGGTCTTTTTAACACTGGATTAATTGAAATTTTGTAGTCTCCGCAGAGCCTAAGACCGCTGTCTTTCTTGGGCACTATCATAAGCAAGGTTGCCCAGTCGCTATTCGGTACTTGTCGTAGCATGCCTGTTTCCACCATATCATGGAGTTGTTTCTCCACTTTCTTTTTAAGTGCAAATGGAACAGACCTTGCACGAAAAAATACTGGCACAGCGTTTGCATTCAGGGCTATTTTTGCATCAAAATTTTTCACAGTGCCTAGTGTCCAAGAAAACACTGCAGGGTACTTTTTCTGCAATGAAACAACTCTGTCCTCTGCAATTACCTGACCATTCTCACCCCAGTCTAGTTTAAGACGTTCGAACCAGTTCCACCCAAGCAATGCTGGTAGTTTCCGTCCATTATCTTTAACTAATACTATTGGCAGCATCATGTACTGATCTTTGTACACTACCGATACCCTTCACATTGCTCTTTAAGTATCATTTGTTCTCCTGTGTATGTGTGAAGTTTCACTTTGGTGGGCTGACATGCGATATGGGCAAAATGTGAATCATACACAAGCTCTGGTACTACACTTACAGCCGATCCCATGTCAATTAGCATGTTAAGCGGTTTACCTTCCACCTGAATGTTGACATCAAAAGGCAAGTGCGTCATATTTACAAAATAATACACTTCATGCTCGGAATCCTCATCCGAACATTCTACTGCATTTGTTCTCTTTGACTGCGCTGCTGTGCCCATTTTTCTCAAGTGTCCAGCTTCTGAGCAGTTACGGCACACAAAGTTTTTGCACCAGCATACAGTATCTTGAAGAATGCCCTCTGCCGCAGCTTTCACATTGCTCTTTCTTAAGAATGTGGCTCATTTGCGCCTTTTTAGTCCATTTCTTCGAATGACTCCTAACTGCATTTAACGACTCCTCCTTGACCCTTCCTTTCATAAGCGCTGCCTCTCTTGCCACCATTTCTCAGTCCAAGGCCTTCAGCATGAAGCTCCGCTCGCTGCATTCATGTCGGCTTCTGTTGACGCATATGAGGGGACGTTGCTCGTGTCTCGCTGCAGTCTGTCACACATTGCAAGCTGCGGTGTCATACTCCCAGAGCACATACTTGATAGTAAAACCTTTTCAGTCACCAAAATGTGCCTACTATTCTGCTGTCCGGTTCATTCGCCGCATTTGCCTACGGGGTTTAAGCATCCTCGTTGCCAGTTGATATGACCTAGCAGCCACAAAGCAAGAACACCTTTATTCACAAAGCGCATACGTGTTATAGGCAGGTGTGACGTCGCACATTAAATAGTATCGGCGCAGTTTGCATGCGCTGTACGTTATCACACTTTTAATTTGGTGGTTTTATTTCCTCTTGCCTTGACAGCAGTTAAAAGTTCAAAACTGGGTTTGCTGTGTGTGTCTTTTTCATTGCACCATTGTTATGTCATTGTGTTGTCGTGGTCATCCCAAGCTAGCACCAGCTTCATCCATACCATATAGCGAAGAAAAATTTAACTTTGTCCACCACCACTTCTGAGGATCAAACTCGGGCTCTTATGGCAATGTGCAGTTCGGAGCTGGGTGCACTAACCATATGTTATCACGCGACACTCATGCTCAGCAATTTGTGCAATTTATGTGGGAGTGGGAGTAATGGCATCTGTGCGTGTATTTTAGAGGCCATTGTGTGTATTACACTATGTATTTTTAAAGTTTAATGTGCTTTCTGTCCAGACATGTGCAATCATGCAGGTGGCAGTGGTTATTTGGAAACTTACTAAGTCTCATTGTGTCCTCATATTAAACTGCAGGTGCCCCAATCACCGTTGTATTCCAGCAACATGGCATTGTGATGGAGATGATGATTGTGGTGATGGCGCTGATGAACCTGAAGATTACTGCAAAAGTGAAAAGCGAACTTGTTTTGGAGACCTATTTACGTGTGACAATGGAAACTGTGTACCAAGGATTTACATCTGTGATGGTGACAATGATTGCCTGGATAACTCGGATGAAGATGCCCGCCATCAGTGTGGTAAGCTTTGCTTTGTTAAGGCAGTGCTTTCGACTGTGAAGTGTTGAGCTGTTGATTGGAAACTAGTTGAATTTCCTACGATCGCACATAGTTGCAGTTATTAAACATATTTCATTTTTGAAAACAAATCCAACTATGTGGCTGATCTAGTGACACCCAGGTAATAAATTTGCATTGCCTTTTTTCTAATAATATTGCAGAAAAAGCATAAAGAAACACATCTAGCGTAATGTAAAGTCATATGTGCTGTTTTCCCATTGATATACAAATAAGGGCCTTAAACTAGCTTACCTCTTGTGAAAAGCTACATCTCATTTTAACAAACAAAGGGGTGCTGTGAAGTGATCAGCCATCAGGGCAGCTGCCTTTAATAATGTCTGATATATGCTGATTTCCACGTCCTTTCGGCAGCGTATCTCTCTTGCTGTTTCAGCATATAGATGTACACACACATTTATGCATGTGGATACACACAAGCAACATATAGTAGTATCACCTGTTATGTGTAATTCGGTATTTAATGTGGTGTCTTGATGTGACCAGCTCCCAAAATATGCCCTCTGTGTAAGACTCAATTTCTGTGAATCAATCATGCCAGTTACACTGATGGGCAAATCTGGCGAGGGAAATGAAGTGTCTACTTTGATTTTGCTGCTTGTATTTCATTACAACCTGCTTGCACACACACATGTACACTTGCAGATGTACACTTGTACCTGTACACACTATTGAAAATAAGACACTGCCTGCAGTGGCCAGCTGACCACCTGCATATCTTTCTGATAGGGTGTGCATATATGTACTGTCAATTTGAAATTAAATATGAAAAACAAACAAGGCAGTGCATTTCCCTTTCCAAGTTGGCCATTATGCAAGCTAATGGTGCACTTCCTTCAAAACTGCAGATTTTTGGTGGCATAATTTGTTTAATGGCCACTTCCTCCAAGATGTCATATCTCAAATTTCATGTAATTTCTTTCAAGTTTAATTTCATTCCGGCTTCCCTGTACACACACACATTCCCACTGATTCCGATAAAAAAATCACCATTTTTAAAGTCCATTAAAAGCAATGTTTTTCTGACTTGTATGTACTTTATGCACAGAGTAGGGTGGTTTCAGAAACTTTTTTATGATATGGCAAAAATGGTAAGATGTTTTACAAACAAAGCCTCATTCCCCAGCGTGGCTCAGTGGCTAAAGCTTTGTGCTGGTCATGGCTTTGATTCCTGGTTGCAGTGGCCACATTCCAATCGGGGCGAAATGAAAACACATTTGTATACTTAGATTTAGGTGCACATTAAAGAAACCCAGGTGGTCAGAATTAATCTGGGCCCTCCACTGTGGCATCCCTCATAACCCACTGCTTAGTTTCAGACAGTAGACCTCACAATATAATTAAAACAGAGGCTCAATGACATCTGTTTTAATGTTTATCTTGTTTCTATATTTGTAATGTGTGATCATCAAGCCCTAGCTCAAATTTTTTCAAACAAAAGTATAGACCCTACTGCAATAATGCCTTAATTTCTTTCCGGTGTGGTGTACATAATAAACAGTTTGTTATTGAACATTCTGCTACAGGGCATGTACATTGTACTAAGTAAGCCAAACCTCAATATAACGAACTTGACTGTAGAGAATAATTGGATATAACAAAGTAAATATAAAACATTTCTCGCTGATATCAGCATGTAAAGAATATGCTAATATCCAGGGATGTGCAAATAGTAATTTTTGATACAGAATAAAATTTGAGTTTAATAGTGTGAGAACCAAATTTAATCCAACATCAACTACTGTTATTGTGATAGCAATTATATGACTACTCCAGGCACATTTCCACTGTCGATGTCACTGTGATGCTGCGTATAAAGTCCAAGTGCGATAACATTGTGGCCGCACGTCGTATGCGGTGAGTGCGAGTGAAAGGGTGCGCAAGGTACTAATGATGGTGGCTCAATCTCGCACTCGTAAGGGAGGCAGGCGGAGAGGAAGCATGTCATGTTTCATTGCGCGTAAGGCATGTGGGGGAGGGGGGCAGTTCTGCTCCAGCGGCAGCTGCCTATGGCGCCGCAGATTGTGCCCACACAGGCCCTATATTGAAAACGATCTGTGATGGGGACAGAGTGCATCAAGTGCTGATAGCTTAGTGTGGGCTGGGTTCTCGCCGCTCAGTTCATGTTGAAGCGAGAGGCAGCACGCAGGTCAATTCGCTCGCTACTGATTCCACACTTCCTCAGGCCAACATTCTTGAAAGCGAGCTTTCACGGTCGAGTGTGATGTGTTCATGTTTGCTTGTGCCTGCTTGACGCCATGATAGCTAATTTAGTTATTAAGTGAATGTTTACAGGTTTATATGGCCGATAAAACTACTTACTTCGTATAGCTGTTGAATAATTTGCTATCATAATCGATGCTTCACCTTTCTGGCAAAACTGCAAATAATTTTAATAGTTGTCAAAGAATAGTCATTTTCACCATTAATATTAAAACATTGTCCACATCTTAGTATTAAAAATGTTAGCAAGTTTTTGCCTTTACATTGCACATTATCAAGCATTGTTTATTAAAGGCACAAAATGAGCATCAGGTACAAATAAACAGTTCACATACCCAGAACTCTTAGGAGAGTGTGAATGATCACAGTTTAAAAGGAAGTCTTGCTCCCTGAACGATGTAGTGTGCTCCACTATGCAACTTCACGTGTTTTGATTCTGGTATGGCTGCCAGGATGAAATTTATCATACTTTTATACTGCAATTTTATGTTTGATAGCACACACTTCATGATTTCAAATATTCAAACACCATTTGAAATATATCCTTATTTACGAATAGTGACTATTCAATTCAAATACCGAATTGAATAGAACATTATTTGATTAGTTGTGTGAGAGTTTTGAATATTCACACAACTCTACTTAATATAAATATTGGGTCTAACAGAGGTATTTTCTTCATTTCATTCTCTGTATAAACAGACTCCTGCACTTACACCACCACTCTTAATCATGCTCATCAGCTCATATGTGCAGCTTGCTTGCTAAGGATGATGACCTGCTTCCTCTGTATCATATCTGATAGGGGCGCTGCTGCATGTTTGTTATATCATGGCCTACTGCTTATACTTGTATAAATTTGAATTATTTTACAAGTATCATGTGTGTTTTTGACAAAAGCTTAAACAGTGGCTATATTTGCTTTGTTGTAACTTTTTTGACTTGGTGCATTGCTAACTCTTTATAAAAAAAATCTGAAGAAAATATAAAGTCATTATTTCTGCTGGTTTTGACAGTTTGTTTAACTATTTTGTCACAATTTTACAGACACCCGTGAATGTGACCCTGAACGAGAGTTCAAATGCACCCAGAATAAACAGTGGGGACGAGCTACTTGTATTCCAAAGCGTTGGGTATGCGATGGAGACCCCGACTGTGTAGATGGTGCTGATGAGAATACAACTGCACACAACTGTCCAGCACCCGAGCCTTGTGACCCCGAGAAGCAGTACCAGTGCAAGAACCAACGTTGTATAAACAAGGACTGGGTGTGTGATCATGACAATGACTGTGGGGATGGCTCTGATGAACCTCGCAATTGTAGTAAGTCCTTCTGCTTCTTTCATAGCTAACTATGTTAAAGTGGCACATTTGAGTGCACAATCCTTGTAAGGCCCACCTTTCAAAGATTTCTAACTTAAAGAGATTAGAAATTTTTTTTTATTCAGGTATAAATTCTAGTCGGAACGTATTGTTGGGCTAGTTGGTTCATGATAGTAGAAAACTGTGCCAGAGAACATGATGGACAAGAAAAGAGATGGGGACGATTGCAAGGCACTTGTGATCATCCCTGTCTCCTTTCCTTATCTGTCGTGTTCTCTGGCACCATTTGCCACTGTAAATTCTACCCATGAATTATTGCATGAGCTTGAGAAACGAATGTTTTAGTCTACAAGATTTTGGAAAAATATGCATCTATATATTCAATGTGTTATATATTCAAAAAGGAGGAGCTAAATTGGTGCTGGGATTTGGTGCATCTGATCAGTTTTCAAAAATGTTAATTGGTTTCATTCTGTAAGGATATCATGCATGGTGTGTATAACCAAGTACAAACCACATCACACAATTTTTGTGCACACAAACTAACAAACTAGCTTGAGCATACAAGTATGCTGACCAAAAGGCCTTCTAAAAAGTGGCACCAAGATCAGTCATAGCATATGTAGCTATCATTTTGGATCAGCATCATTAGCATTTCAAGTGGGTTGCAAAACACTGTTTTGGTTCTTGTTTTGGTAATAACTTCATACTGCATTATTGGTTGTTTGTGGTTGATATCAGTAGCAGCACATGTATACATTTTGCAAGGAACTTTACCAAGGAAGTTGGTGCATACTGGATTTAGTTGCCAGGACACTTAGTCAAAACTGGCCACACCACTGTGCACTTCAGTAAACTCTGAAGCAACAATTTGAAATACGGTCATCACATATTTATCATTCATATGTCTATGTATGTGCATGTTCTATGTCAAATAATGAGCCAAGAAAATTCTGTAGAGAGGATTGATGCTTGGGCCTACTTTTAGTGATAGTGTAGGTGAGCATAAAATTTAGCTTCTGCTTGTTTATTGAAGCATTATGGTACTGAATGTTATTGTGCTTTCAGTAAGCATGTACTTAACTAAAGCTGCTATTATGTAATGAATGACTGTGAAGGGAAAGTAAAGTTTGATATTTAAATATTTCTTAGCATTTTCATGCTAATCATGGCACAATCATTACATTTCTCTTCTTTCATCAGCATTCCGAAACTGCTCATCAGAGGAATTCACATGCCGCAATGCAAAATGCATCCGCAAGTCTTACCACTGTGATGGTGAAGATGACTGTGGTGACGGCAGCGATGAACTAGAAAAAGACTGCAAAAAGGAGGAGACAACTTGCTCAGGTGCACAGTTTCGGTGCAAGAGTGGACAGTGCATTCCATACGAACGTGTGTGCAACAAGCAGCAGGATTGCTCAGATGGCTCTGATGAGCCTGCACACTGCAATGTCGATGAATGTGCCAAGGTGGAGCTCAATCAGTGTGAGCACAAATGTGTCAACACACTGACTAGCTTCTACTGTGAGTGCAATGAAGGCTATGAGTTGCTCAAGGATGGCAAGGCTTGTGCTGATATCAACGAATGTCAAGTCAAACCTTCAGTATGCAGTCAGTACTGTGTAAACAGCCCTGGTTCCTACTTCTGCAAATGCAATCAAACCTACTATGACCGTGAGTTTGACGGCCATACATGCAAGCGAAAAGATGGTAAGCTTTAACTGTTGCATTGCAGTAGCACTTGTTTCTTTTTTTCTTTTCTTTTTTTTCAGCACTGACACCAGTTTATGGTTTTTTGATCATTTCAGATGTTGTGCCTTGGCTCATCTTCAGCAACCGCTACTACCTGAGAAACACTAGTCTTGACGGCACCTTATACAACTTGGTGAAAATGAATTTACGCAATGTTGTGGCGATTGACTTTGACATTCGAGAAGGAAGAATTTACTTTGCAGACGTTGGAAACAAGACAATCCAGAGAATTTATACAAATGGCTCTGGAGAACAAGTACTGGTACGACATGATGTTCATGGTCTGGAGGGGCTGGCTGTTGACTGGATCGGGAGGTAAAAGCAGTGGCATTTGTTGTGGGCTCAATAACATTCTAAGTGCAATGCTTGAATCGAGTTCTTCTTTTTTTTTTCAGGAAAATGTACTGGCTGGATCGTACAAGCAAGCAGATGTATGTGTCAGAGTTAGATGGTACCAGCAGGAAAACTATATTGCCAAAGGGCATTTCAGACCCCAGAGCCATTGCTGTTCACCCTGGCATTGGGTACGAAACCTAGTGTTTACTTAGTTTCAAATTTTTAGATGTGTCCGTAGGGTGCATTCACCGGAGACCACTTTCGAAGCAAGATCAAATTGTTTGCAGAGTATAACAACAACCTTCGAGGGCGTAAACCTAGATGTCTTAATATTTCGCTAAGCTGCACTGACATTTCTGACACTGACAATTCCAATAATCTGAGATCAGTTGATTAAACTTTTGTTGAACCTTTGGAATGTCTTGAGCCAATTCTATTTTTCCTTTGAGGTCAAATTAACAGAAGGTGACTGTAAAAGTAAGTAAAATGTGGTGCTGTATCTATATAATGTAAGGCTTTACTGCATGCATACTACAAGCAAAATAAGACTAAGTCATGGTGCCTCTGTGATCATATTTAGCAAGTACTTTTGTATAGTTGTACTAAGAAAGGAAAATGAAATTCAGTGCATCTGTAATCTGCATTGATTATGATGCAACAGGATATTGGGTAGTCTTTATTACTTGCATTAAATTTGAGTGAAAGCAACTGCAGGTATGTGCGTAAGCTGGAGGTAACATATTGTAACATTGTTATTTTGCAAGGTTGGCTGTACGCGCATGTTGGTAATGTTGGTTATTTTGTCTCTTCAGGTATCTGTTCTTTACTGATTGGGGCCACCATGCTTTCATTGGTCGCATCGGTTTGGATGGAACAAACTTTACTCGTATTGTGTTGTATGAAAACAAACTCGTCTGGCCAAATGCTCTCACAATTGACTACTTCAGCGACAAACTCTTCTGGGCAGATGCGCACCTTGATTACATCGAGTGAGTGGCCAGGCATCATTTCTCCTCACTGTTCTTGAGGGACATCCATTAAGCTTGCATACTGATAGAGCATCTTTCTTCTGTGACAGGTTTTCTGATTTGGATGGCAAAAACCGGCACACCGTGCTTCAAGGACGTACTGTTCCACATGTCTTTGCCCTGACTGTATTCGACGACTGGCTTTTCTGGACAGATTGGAACATGAAGGGAGTGTACAGGGCCCACAAGTTCACTGGGGAGAAGCTGCAAGTCTTGCGTAACACATCGCACCGTCCCTACGATATTCATGTTTACCACCCACTGCGCCAGTTGCCTTGTGAGCATCCATGCTAAACTCTCTCTTTTGGATTGGGGTGATCAGAATTGTGTAAAACGATAATTGTGTGGTGAGGGATTGAGAATGCTGGCATCATTTTTTGGTGCAAATAATACATTAGAACCTTGCCAATAGATTCTTTGTTGACATGTTTCCTGGTTATAGCGCTATTGAAGGTGCAGTTCTTATACATTAACTCTTCTATATTGCAATCTCCTTGATATGTTTCCTGGCTACTATGTGTCATTTTACCCAGTGCAGTGGCTCAGTGGTAATGGCACTTTGACATTGAGCATGAGGGGGTCGTGGCTTCGATTACTGACTCCAGCACTGATGTTCCAAAGGGGGTGGAATGCTAAGTCACCCGGCCATGTATCAAGCTTAAGTAGTGTGTACAAGAAATTCAGAGGAGCAAGATTATTTTTGAGCCTTCCGCTGTGGCACCTCTCACAGTGCCTGTGTTGCTTTGCAACATTTACGACCCATCAGTCAATCATGTTTTGTTTCTGCAGTTCCATGAAAAATGCATCGGACAGGTTACGCTGTTGCAGTAAAAATTAAGTACATAAGCTGGTGCATAGATTTTGGCAGCTTAAAATAGTAAATAGTAGGTTCATAATCAGACAGTCTAACAGGAGGAACTTTTCTTTTGATTTTATGAAGTAATAGTACTAAACTGAATAAAGGTTACTATGTGCATTGTAATCTTTAGACAAACTCTGTTAAGCTGAATTTTCTCAGTTATACAGTTAAGGTTGTTTAGTTTCTAATATATTTAACTACATTTCTTTCTAGTAAGCCTAAAAGATTTCAAAGGTACACCTGTGAACAAAAGTATATGAACCAGGTATAGTGCGATAAAACATGTTTTCTTCGCTGCCTATTTTTAAAAAGATCAAGCAAAAATTATAACTCTTAAGTAACAAAAGCTGTTCCGATACAATAATGCTGGCTCAAAAAACAACAAAATTGGTTGTTTGAGCAGCAGCTTTTTTGCTCATTGGCAAAGCACTCTCTGAAACTTTATTATTGAGGTAGAAATAACTGCCTTCTTGTATATGCAGCTTTCTTCACCTCATATACTAACAGAAAGAAAGCAAAAGAAAGTGTGTTCTCCCATTTTCTATTAACATATTCTAACAATGTTTAGATGCAGTTTTCTCATGTCACAATATGGTTAGTTTTCACTTTTCTGCCCAGTCCTTTAGCCTATAAATTATTTTGTATCATAATGAAATTTTGCATTCATGCTTAAAAATGTGCATAGGGTCTCTGTGTTTTAAACATTTTCAGATGCATACTTAAAAAAAGAACACATTGTCATTGAAGAGGTCTGAAAAGAAAGCATTCAGAATTTTGAATTTCTTTTTTAAACATATTTTGAGCACATTCTAATTTCTCACTTGCATTATGTGCTAATGAAAGAACAAAATAGGCTTTGCATGGTGGTTGTTAGAAAAGATTGCCATGTGAAAGAGTGTGCACAAAAAAAGCACAATAGTTCGCAAAGAAAACTCATAAAATCTAGATTAAAGGACTATTGACATAAAAATTTTTTATTTTTCTCTTGTTTTTCTTTCTTTTTTTTGCAATAATGGCAGTTTTAGCTAACTGTACATAAATCTTACAAAAAATACTGGTAAGCATCAGAGACTGTAAATAATTTACTATAATAGGACTTGTTTCAGAGAACCACTTGTGGTTTCGGTACCCAGGAGGTAGATATGCGTCGTGATACATTGGTTCACTCTGTTGCTGCTGTTGAGTCTCATTCTGTTGAGTGCGACCAAAGAAGAGATGCACAGTGCTGTTGTTTAATAATTATTATTTTCTTATGGGCAATGTCATAGTACCTAGCCTTATTGCTATATGATGTCAGCAAACATTGCTTTGTCGAGACATCATGATAATGTCAACGATGCCAGATCCACATTTAGATACCAACTTCAGCATCAAATGACAATACTATCTTATTTTTCTCAGCCTTCTTGCTAAGTACGTTTTGCACTAGAGAATTATTTTGTAGAGTCTCTAATACTTCGAAAATATATGTCAGTACTTATTTAAAATAAATTACAGCTTTGAAACAGTGAATAAAGCTGCCACTGCCTTAAGCTTGATAATTCTAGCTTTAGTTGTAGTAAAAGATGGCTTCTGAGGTCCATCCCTCTTAATGGAGCCTAATGTATCAGTTTGGAATGGGCATACTATAGCAATGACTTTCGAAGAGAGACACTTGATAGTCGCTGTGGTAGCCCAGTGGCTATGGCATTGTGTTGCTGAGCTCCCGGCCACAGTGGCTGCATTTTTCTGGGGGCAAAATGCAAAAACCCTGATGTACTTATGTTTAGGTACATTAAAGAACTTCAGGTGGTAGAAATTAATCCAGTCTTTTACTATGGCATGCCTCATAGTCAGATCATGATTTTGACACTTAATGCCCCAGAATATAATTTTTAATTTTTGAGACACTTGCTTTTATGAAATTAAGGTGACCTTCAGACACCAAATTTTCATATATTTACCTAATAAATACTGCTGTTAATGAGAAGTCAGCCGAGAGCATGGAACCTTGAGGTGGAATGCAGAGCAATGTAATTCAAGATCCTATGAAAGGAAAGATTTCCAGTTAATTCTTGCATTTTTCTCTTTCGAAAGATCCCAATCCATGTGGCAAGAACAATGGTGGCTGTTCACACCTATGTCTAATTTCTCCTGGAGCCAGCAGCTTTCGCTGTGCCTGTCCGGACAACTTTGTGCTGCTGCCTGATGAAAAGACATGCATTGCCAATTGCACTGAAGGCCAGTTTCGGTGTGGTGGCTCTGATGACCGCTGCATTTCGGTCTTTTGGAAATGTGATGGAGAGAAGGACTGTCGAGATGGCTCAGATGAAGTGGGATGTCGTAAGTTTTAGATCTATGTATATATGTTTAAATCCTAAACAGTCATTGTATTGCATTGACCTCTTGGAAAGCTCAGTGCTTGTGAGCCAAAAGCACGTACAGTGATGGAAAAATTATGTTGAAAATTTTCAGCCGCCTTCTCCTGCAAGAAGGGACAGTTCCAGTGCCATAACAATGCCACTTGTGTGCCAAGGATTAAGATTTGCGATGGCCATAATGACTGTGGGGACCAGAGTGATGAGAAGTTCTGTGGTGAGTGATGTCTGAATGTTCCTAACCATTACAGTACTGTCTAGATTTAGTTACCTCTAGTTTTTGAGTTGAACTACTAATGTTTCCTTGATTTTTTCCCAGGATATCCTTGTGGGGAACATAACTTCAAGTGCCAGAACACTGGTCGATGTGTTCCAGTTTCTTGGCAGTGTGACGGTGACAATGACTGTACAGATGGTTCAGATGAAGATCCTGCCATTTGTCGTAAGTGTTTTTAGTTTGCGTACTATAACTGAAGTGCTTTAAACATTGCTGTGAAATTAGAAAAACGCACATGCTATACCTTTAAAATTTTTTGCAGATCACCAAGAATGCAACACAGACACACAGTATAAGTGTAACAATGGAAAATGCATACCAAAATTGTGGTACTGTGACTTTGATGATGACTGTGGTGATAATTCAGATGAGCCAGCACACAAATGCCGTAAGCAGCTGCTTGCATGAGTTACTGTGAAAATTTCTGCTTTTATATTAGCCTAGTGTCTTAATGCTACTTCAATTTGCAGGAAACCGCAACTGTACTACTGGTTGGCAAAAATGTCCCTCCGTGAACAACTATCGCTGCATACCTACCTGGCTTTTCTGTGATGGAAAAGATGATTGCCGAGACAATTCTGATGAGACAAGCCCTGAATACTGTCCAAAATGTCACGAAACTGGTGATTTTAAATGCAGGAATAACCGCTGTATTCCTTTGCGTTGGAGGTGTGACTTTGAGGATGATTGCGGGGACAACTCTGATGAGGATAGTACAATGTGTGGTGAGCATGAGCATGATTTCGATTACAAAAGTGCTGCTGTTTTACAATGGTCATGGTTTCCTGGTGACAATTATCTAATTTTCTGACTTTCTAGCTGAACTCTACAGAGATTGCTCAGAAAGTGAATTCCAATGTGCAAACAAGAAATGTATTCCATCAAGATGGCGGTGTGACCATGACAATGATTGTGATGATGGAAGTGATGAGAAGGACTGCTTGAATTATGAGTGCAAGGTAATGACTATCTCAGAGACACTTTCTTGACACTCAAACAAAAATGCTGGGCTAGTTGGTTATAATTATTGCGAAACATGAGTTACAGACACGAAATTTAGATGAGACAAAGCAAAGATATACATAGAACAAATGCCATACTGGAATTTGTCCTGTGTATACTTAGCTTTGTCCCATCTAAGTACGGTGCCAGTAAGTCTTGCTCTTAACATTAGTTAACAGTGGTTTTGCTTTTCTTCAGGAAAATCAGTTCAAGTGCAACAGTGGACATTGCATACTCAGCAGACTTGTTTGTGATGGCAACAAGGACTGCCATGATGTCTCGGATGAACAGAACTGTCCGACACGAGTGCCTGGTGGCCTGTATTGTCAGGAGAACATGTTCCAGTGTAACAACACTGTAAGTTTCATACATAACCAACTGCCTATGGTGGTTTCCTTTATAAGGAGTATTTGGAGTGGACTACATGTCTCTTTTTCACATAACAGTAGTTTGAGCTTCCACTAATTTTAGATAGTGTTCAACCTTGTTTTTATGCAGTCATGTTCAAAAGTCCTGAAAGGTGCTCATGCATTCCTAAACAAATTAGGACTATTAATTTGGATTTCAAATTTTGCCATTTGCATATTTCAAACTAAATTAGATTGCTGGAAGTTAAATTACTACTACTGCTGGTTTCATTAAAGCCATAGACCATGCTTAAGTCAACCTGAAGATGCTGTGTACCAGTTATAAAGCAAATTGATTTAGGAAGTGGGATTTCACACCACCATGTGGCAGCATCATCATCACCAGCTTGTTACTGCAACACTTCGAAGTTGACACTCACAAAGCCATATTTCTGAAAGTCAACTTCAAAGTCTCACAACTCTTGTTCTAGGGTAAACAAAACCAGAAACTTGTCTTATTGGATTCTTAAATCATGCAGAAGCCATTGATACTTGGTTTAATGGCATCGTAGGAATTGATTTCTAACAAATTTTCCCATAAAATTAAGTGCGTGCATAAAATTAGAACCACATTTGATAGACAAAAATGGACCTCATATTCAAAATAAACAAATATACTTACATATATCTACAACCTTTCAGTACCATAACTTTAAGAAAAAAAGACTTTTTTTCTGAGACCAAACTCCCCATCAAGTTGTTCGAAGTTAACCAACAATCTTCAATTATATACTACTGGTGATTATTATAGTAGATTCTAATGTCCACTGCCATAAATGATCTACTACCAAAAAAAAAAATGGTAGGCGGCCATAATCTTTGACTTAGGTGTCTCTTAGTGGCACTTGCACCTCGGCGTTGGTGTTCGTTAGGCTAACTTTAGGCAAGTGCAATTCACATAAACTGAACTCGGTGGCAACTGTTTTCCATTAATTCGCTGGTCAAATATCATGCCACCTTCTTGTGCGTGACTTCATTAGTGACGCCATTGCCTCCGCTTTCTACTTCCGGGTTTCCAGGAATTTTGCCAAAGTTATGTTCACGTGCCAGGTCTCTGAAGTCTACGATTCTGTGCTTTGGTGTGCGGTAATCAGTGATTTCTAATTAATTCTAATTATTCCACACACTTCAGTAGCTCAACTTGTAACTAAACTTATGCTGTGATATCATATATCTATAATGAAGCCCATGAATATTGTACTGTACTATTTTCTTCAATTTTTTCTGGTTTATCTTGAATTTCGTCCCCGGTTGTCTCAGTGATTTCTAATCAATTCTAATTATTCCAGACACTTCAGTAACTAAACTTTACTTCCGGGTTTCCAAGAATTTTGCCAAAGTTATGTTCACGTGCCAGGTCCCTGAAGTTACGATTCTGTGCTTTGGTGTGCGGTAATCAGTGATTTCTAATTAATTCTAATTATTCCAGACACTTCAGTAGCTCAACTTGTAACTAAACTTATGCTGTGATATCATATATCTATAATGAAGCCCATGAATATTGTACTGTACTATTCTCTTCAATTTTTTCTGGTTTATCTTGAATTTCGTCCCCGGTTGTCTCAGTGATTTCTAATCAATTCTAATTATTCCAGACACTTCAGTAACTAAACGTATGCTCTGATATTGTATCTATAATGAAGCCCATGAATTTTGTACTGTACTATTTTTTCTATTTTTTCTGGTTTATCTTGAATTTCATCCCCTGTCGTCTCAGTGATTTCTAACCAATTCTAATTATTCCAGACACTTCAGTAACTCAACTTGTAACTAAACTTATGCTCTGATATTGTATCTATAATGAAACCCATGAATTTTGTACTGTACTATATTTTTCTATTTTTCTGATTTATTTTGAATTTTATCCCCAGTCTCGGTCATTTCTAATTAATTCTAATTAATTATTCCAGACATTTCAGTAACTCAACTTGTAACTTAACTTATGCTCTGATATCATATCTATAATGAAGCTTATGAATTTTTTTTAATGGGGTTTTACGTGCCAAAACCACTTTCTGATTATGAGGCACGCCATAGTGGGGGACTCCGCAAATTTGGACCAGCTGGGGTCCTTTAACGTGCACCTAAACCTAAGTACACGAATGTTTTCGCATTTCGCCAACCCAAGAATTTTGTACTGTACTATTTTTTTTCTTTTTTTTCTGATTTATTTTGAATTTCCACCCCGGTCATCTCGAGAGGTGAACCGGAAGTGCTGCGCAAGAAAGAAGAATGTCACTCGATGCTTGTGCCACTAAAAAAGAAAAAAAAAAGGCTTCCTGATTCTTGCTGCATTGTTTTATGATTCAATTCAACATAATTTTATTTTTATTTTCCAACTAATGTTGGTGTACATATGTTGGTGGCTCCTTGGCAAGGCAGTAGCATCAAAGAGCTTGACAGGGCCCAGGGCCAAGGAGCCACTTGCAGGCGACAGAGCACAAAAAATAACAAAATAATATGGGAAGGATAGAAAAATACAGGGAACATTTTGGAGAAAGTGTATGTAGCAGCTGAGTAAACACTTCTGCTCTAAAAATAATGTGAACATATTTATTAGTAAGCCTAAAATTAGGGGTGTACAAATATAAAAATTTTCGAATACAAATAGTTAGCATTGAATATTGAATCGAATATCGGATAATGATATGCACATGCATTTATTAGCAAGTTGGTTTATTTTAACATGTTAGAACATTGCAATTACATTGTCATTGCTAAAAAAATTAAACTAGTAAGCTGTTATACTAGAAGATTGTGTATTTGGCTCATGTTAGCTTTGGAAAATTGAGTAATTTCTGCTAGTTGTCTGTTCTCACCAACCTGTGCCTTATTATGCCGCATCAACTTCCCGTAAACTCGGAGCTATTTTGCCCTTTACCAGCCGTCATTCATCCCATTTGCTGTCAAGCAATAAGCTCAGGACTTGGGGTAGAACCTGCAAAAGAGTCCACCCTTGCTGTTCGCAAACCAGTGCCCCTTGCTACTGAGAGGCGTGCTTTTCTGCAAATCTTGTACGTCTAGTGCCTAAGCTTGTTTTACAAGCAAAATTTCGCCACCAGCATGACATTATCGCAAAATTCAGCACAAAATCGGACACATTTTCTTAGACTAGATAAAAATAAACGCCAAGGACCATGTTTGCTCCCACACAGCCAGAAATATATTCGATTTGTTTCGAATATTCGTATACAATCGAATATCCGAAAATTCTTGAATATTCGCACACCCCTACCTAATATGTGTTATCGAGGAACATATCTTGGAGGTTCAAGGGTGATACTGCTGCATGCAGTGAGATGGTTGTTCACTTTGTTCAGTAAAGTGGGAACCAGATAAACTGATGACCAATAAAAATTATTAGTGCAAAGAGAAATAATGCATCATATTTGTGGTGCCCGAGTATGCATATTGAGAAGGCATTCTGTTTACTGTGAAACGTTTCTTAAAAATTCTGGAAAAGATTTATTATAATGATGTATGCATATGAAAGGTAATGTTCACTAGCCTGGCAAGAGAACAAGAATTCATGATTGGCAGTCAGCCTCTGGAATCTGTGCAAGGGTACATTTATCTAGATCAATTGCTCACAGGGGACCCTGATCATGAGAAGAAAATTTACAGGACAATAAAAATGGGTTGGAGTGCAGACAGCAGGCATTACCAAATTGTGAAAATCGTGGCTGGCAGATTACCGCTATCCTTGAAAAAAAAAAGGGGGGGAAATTGCTGCATTCTACTGGTACTAACATATGGGGCAGAAACTTGGAGGTTAACGAATAAGCTTGAGAACAAGAGGCTGGAATATAGTGGTGTGGATTAGAGAGAAAACAGGGGTAGCCGCTATTCTAGTTGACACCAAGAAGAAAAATCGTAAGCGATTTCACTCTGTGAAGGTGGATGACCAGTAAAGCTGTGTAGCACACGACAAAGAGGTGATACAGAATTTTAAACAAAGGTACGAACACATTTATTGTCTTGATCAGTGGTCATTGTGATGAAAGGTACGCACACGTTTATTTTTATCATCATCATCATCATCATCATCATCAGCCTGGTTATGCCCACTGCAGGGCAAAGGCCTCTCCCATACTTCTCCAACTACTGTACTTTTGTGGCCATGTTGTCCCTGCAAACTTCTTAATCTCATCCGCCCACCTAACTTTCTGCCGCCCCCTGCTACGCTTCCCTTCCTTTGGACTACAGTCCGTAACCCTTAATGACCATCGGTTATCTCCCCTCCTCATTACATGTCCTGCCCATGCCCATTTCTTTTTCTTGATTTCAACTAAGATGTCATTAACTCACGTTTGTTCCCTCACCCAGTCGGCTCTTTTCTTATCCCTTAACATTACAACCATCATTCTTCCTTCCATAGCTCGTTGCGTTGTCCTCAATTTGAGTAGAACCCTTTTCGTAAGCGTCCAGGTTTCTGCCCCATACGTGAGTACTGGTAAGACACATCTGTTATACACTTTTCTCTTGAGGGATAATGGCAACCTGCTGTTCATGATCTGAGCATGCCTGCCAAACGCACCCGAGCCCATTCTTATGCTTCTGATTATTTCAGTCTCATGATCCGGATCTGCGGTCGCTACCTGTCCTAAGTATATGTATTCTTTTACCGCTTCCAATGCCTTGCTACCTATCGTAAACTGCTGTTCTCTTCCAAGGCTGTTAAACATTACTTTAGTTTTCTGCAGATTAATTTTTAGACCCACCCTTCTGCTTTGCCTCTCCAGGTCAGTGAGCATGCATTGCAATTGGTTCCCTGAGTTACTAAGCAAGGCAATATCATCAGCGAATCGCACGTTACTAAGGTATTCTCCATTAACTCTTATCCCCAATTCTTCCCAATCCAGGTCTCTGAATACCTCCTGTAAACACGCTGTGAATAGCATTGGAGAGATCGTATCTCCCTGCCTGATGCCTTTCTTTATTGGGATTTTGTTGCTTTCTTTATGGAGGACTACGGTGGCTGTGGAGCCGCTATAGATATCTATCAGTATTTTTACATACGGCTCGTCTACACCCTGATTCTGCAATGCCTCCATGACTGCTGAGGTTTCGACTGAATCAAACGCTTTCTCATAATCAATGAAAGCTATATATAATGGTTGCTTATATTCCGCAAATTTTTCTATCACCTGATTGATAGTGTGAATATGATCTATTGTTGAGTAGCCTTTACGGAATCCTGCCTGGTCCTTTGGTTGACGGAAGTGTACGGTGTTCCTGATTCTGTTTGCGATTACCTTATTAAATACTTTGTAGGCAACGGACAGTGAGCTGATCGGTCTATAATTTTTCAAGTCTTTGGCGTCCCCTTTCTTATGGATTAGGATTATGTTAGCATTTTTCCAAGATTCCGGTACGCTCGAAGTCATGAGGCATTGCGTATACAGGGTGGCCAGTTTTTCTAGAACAATCTGCCCACCATCCTTCAAAAAATCTGCTGTTACCTGATCCTCACCAGCTGCCTTCCCCCTTTGCATAGCTCCCAAGGCTTTCTTTACTTCTTCCGGCATTACTTGTGGGATTTCAATCCTCTAGACTATTCTCTCTTCCATTATCGTCGTGAGTGCCACTGGTACTGTATAAATCTCTATAGAACTCCTCAGCCACTTTAACTTTCTCATCCATATTAGTAAGGATATTGCCGGCTTTGTCTTTTAACGCATACATCTGATTCTTGCCTATTCCTAGTTTCTTCTTCACCGCTTTTAGGCTTCCTCCGTTCCTGAGAGCATGTTCAATTCTATCCATATTATACTTCCTTATGTCAGCTGTCTTACGCTTGTCGATTAACTTGGAAAGTTGTGCCAGTTCTATTCTAGCTGTAGGGTTAGAGGCTTTCATACATTGGCGTTTCTTGATCAGATCTTTCGTCTCCTGCGATAGCTTACTGGCATCTTGTCTAACAGAGTTACCGCCGACTTCTATTGCACACTCCTTAATGATACCCATAAGAGTGTCGTTCATTGCTTCAACAGTAAGGTCCTCTTCCTGAGTTAAAGCCGAATACCTGTTCTGTAGCTTGATCCGGAATTCCTCTATTTTCCCTCTTACCGCTAACTCATTGATCGGCTTCTTATGTACCAGTTGCTTCCATTCCCTCCTCAAGTGTAGGTTAATTCTAGTTCTTGCCATCCTATGGTCACTGCAGCGCACCTTGCTTAGCACGTCCACATCTTGTATGATGCCAGGGTTAGCGCAGAGTATGAAGTCTATTTCATTTCTAGTATCGCCGTTTGGGCTCCTCCATGTCCACTTTCGACTATCCCGCTTGCGGAAGAAGGTATTCATTATCCGCATAATATGCTGTTCTGCAAACTTTACTAATAACTCTCCCCTGCTCTTCCTAGAGCCTATGCCATATTCCCCCACTGACTTGTCCCCAGCCTGCCTCTTGCCTACCGTGGCATTGAAGTCACCCATCAGTACAGTGTATTTTGTTTTGACTTTACCCATCGCCGATTCCATGTTTTTATAGAAGCTTTCGACTTCTCGGTCATCATGACTGGATGTAGGGGCGTACACCTGTACGACCTTCAATTTGTACCTCTTATTAAGTTTCACAACAAGACCTGCCACCCTTCGTTAATGCTATAGAATTCCGGTATGTTACCAGCTATATCCTTATTAATCAGGAATCCGACTCCTAGTTCTCGTCTCTCCGTTAAGTCCCGGCAGCACAGGATGTGCCCTCTTTTTAGCACTGTATATGCTTCTTTCGTCCTCTTAACTTCACTGAGCCCCATTATATCCCATTTACTACCCTCTAATTCCTCCAATAACACTGCTAGACTCTCTTCACTAGATAATGTTCTAGCGTTAAACGTTGCCAGGTTCAGATTCCAATGGCGGCCTGTCCGGAACCAGGGATTCTTAGCACCCTCTGCTGCGTCGCACGTCTGACCGCCGCCGTGGTCGGTTGCTTCGCTGCTGCTGAGGACTGAGGGCCGAGGTTTGATTGTTGTATTCATATAGGAGGTTGTGGCCAAGTACTGCACCAGGGTGGCCAATCATGCTCTGGTGAGGGAGTGCGTTACCAGTTCTGGTTACCGGGATCAGGCTGCACTCCAGGCCTTTCTGTACAATTTTATCAACACGCGATTTTTTTTTTTTTTTTTTTGTTAGTCCAGTGGAAAAAGTGCGTGGCACCGGGATTCGAACCACGGTCCTCTTGCACGCGAGGTGGATGCTCTACCTCTACGCCACCGCTGCACTATATCGCCACCGTTGCACTATTTTTATACACGTGTGTTAATTCGTGTTATAGGTTTTTTTATATACATCCGTGTTTTCTTTTCACGATATATTGAAGCAAAGAATTTGAGACCGAAATCACCGCACCGACTGGCAGTGGGCCAGTGCTGTCAGCGCCTTCGCAGAGGGAGGGGCAGTATGGTAACGCTGGCATGATCAGCGGCATTGGAGCCAGCTGTGGAAGAAGACAACGATGACGACAAACGCGTGAGCAGTGGCACGAGCCATTGCTGATGATGGTAGTTGTTGCTTTCACAGATTTTTTGACGAACACGAAAAATGTACAGAACCTTAGCCATAAACAGCTTCGCTGTAGAAAATTCAGCAGCATGTTACACTCCTGTAACACGTAAGGTGAAAGCCTGCTGCAAACGTGGTAACGTACTAAGTTATATGATCAGAGGGATCAGACTTCTTGCAAGGCATAACGAGCCACAGTGTGAAGTAAACGTGTGGCGCTGTAGGTCAACCTCCTCAACGACACATGTGAGCACCTAATGCTCTACCTAAAGGTTCTTTCATTCTTTTGTTTGTTTTCTCTTTCTTTCCATTTTCCTTTATTTATTTGTTCTTTCTTTCTTTGTTCCTTCATTCCTTGCTTTTCTTTTGTTCTTTCTTTCTTTCGTTTCTTCATACATATTCAGCCATTGCATCTTTGCTTGCTTAGGGGGGTATGAGCGATTCCTGATGTTGATATTTTTTGCATCGCTGGACTAGACGCCACTTTTTTTGCTATGAGCCATTGCAATGAGCCACCTAAGACTTTTGCCTTGAAAAATGGAGCTGGGCAGGTCATGTCATGTAATCAGTGGTTTGCTAGGGTTACTGAATGGGTGCCAAGGGAATGGAAGCAGTGTCAGTGACGGCAAAGAAGTAGATGGTGTAAGTTTAACAAATTTAGGAAATCGTAATCTGCTAGTGCAAGACAGGGTAATTAGAGATGCAGGGAGAGGCCTTTGTCATGGAGTGGACATAAAAATATAATAATGATGAAAGGCAGTATGCTTGTAAGCGTTCTACTGTCGCAATCCTGTGCTCATTGTATAATTAATTGCTTTGTAGAATGTATGTATTAAACATTGCTAACACAATGACGTTTTTGTTTTTCATGAGTGAATAATGTCTTAATGTTTGATTTTGCAGTTGTTTAGACCAGTGCCCAGTAGTTTAGATAGTATCTGAAAATTATTATTTAATCTTTCCTGAAACACCCAGTAATATGCACTCTTGTGTTATTGATAAATACATTCTGTTGCTCACAGGAGGCACCAACATGCTGAATTGTTCCTTTTGCAGGTGTGCATCAGGCCTGATTTCATGTGCGATGGTGATGACGACTGTGGTGACTTCTCAGATGAGGCTGATTCAATATGTAGTACGTTGTTTTTTTTATTTCATTGTAATTGCTTTTCATGATTTCTGTGCACACATTGGTTTATGACACATTGCATGTTAAGCTTGCTTGTCTTCTAGTGTCTTATTTTAGCTTTTTTTGTTTTTGTTTTTGGCCTCTGCCTGCAGCGAATGCATTTTCCTTATTCTGAAGTCTATTGTCCCCATGTTACTTTGTGGTTGCTCTGTGATTGCTAACACACCACTTCAATATTTCTCTGTAGAGTCCTTTTTGAGCTTTAGTGTCATACCATATTGTTATATAAGTTTGTCATAAACTCAACACATTGTGCAACACTAATCATTTCTTGTTTACTTTTTTGAATATGACATGATAGGTGCTCTTTGCTTATTTGATGTCTGCTTTCTCACTTATGCAATGCTCCACCGGTGGCCTCTAAGGGCAAATGAAGAGTGACAATGATGATCAGTAACCTTTTTTTTACTGTGTCGCCACAATGTTTTCACAGAAAACATGACAACCTTTTTTCTTTTTATTGTTTGACTTCATCATGCAGAAGACCACAAATGTGATGTGACACGCAAGTTCCAGTGCCAGAACAACAAGTGCATCCCATTATGGCAGCTGTGCAATGGCAACGATGACTGTGGAGATGGCAGTGATGAGAACAATCACCAGTTGTGTGGCAAACTAACACCACTTCCTTGCCTTGCTACGGAGTTTAAGTGCACTAATGGGAAGTGCATTCCAAGAGTTGAGGTCTGCAACCGTAAAGATGACTGTGGTGACTTGTCAGATGAACGGGGTTGCCGTAAGTAATTTTTCAGATGTGATTAACAAGAGACCAAGATTAAATGTACAGTTCATAAAGCAAGAATTAGTTTTGAAGATATCACATAATTACGAAATTAATACGGAGTGCATCGTTTGCTATAACCATGTCTGAACTTGCTATGCTGTATAACACTCAATAGGGGTTTATCAGAAGTACCATGACGTAAAATGTATTCTCTGTGTTTGATATTGTATGTTAAATGTTCTACCATTTTCCAAAATGTGGCAGTTATTGTGCTTAAAATCATGGTCTAAGCAAGAGTGCATGTGTACTGAAAATAACAATGACAAGCACAAACTATGACACAAACCACAACTCAAGAAGTACATCTACAGATTGTCTGCCTCAAATTTCAGAGGGGAATTAATTAAACCAAAAATAGTGAAATCTCATCCTCTGCGCACATGACAAGATTTTACTATATGCTGTACCTATAATAAGGAAAGCAAAATTCGATAAGTTGCAATTTTGTAACTATTATCAGGATCAATGGGCTGCTCACACTTAGAGCATTTTTGAGATAATAAAAGCCCCCTATATTCTTATAGTGCTCTTGTCCTTAGATTTCATAATGACTGCTATGTGCTTGAAGACCAGCTCATGCTTGCAGCTCTCTCAGAGGAGTGCAAGGTGTCCACAGATGGAATGTTGCTGGCTGAGGTACCTCTGCCCACATAGGTCAGGAGTACCTCTTTAACATATGCTGTTAGCCCTGTTAACCTAGCCTGCTAACATATCCACTTTGCCTTACATACACATGGGCATACATTGACATGATATTGTGCTTTCAAAGGCTAAAAATATATCTGCACAAGTTTTTATCCATCCAGGACAATCTGCTGTCCTATCCAACCCTTAAATGTCTTCTGGTTGACCATACTATACATTGTTCCTAACTTGAGCAAAGCCAAGAGCACACTGATCTCATGCCTGCCAGTGGTTTCCTTCAGCCTCTGGGGTGCCTAGTAGTATACATATTATATAGCACTCTTTCTTTCCATCTGCTCCTCTTCCGCCTATGAAGAGAGAATGACATTTAACTGTATTTTTACTTTAAATTGTTTTGGTTCACACAGTAGAGACAGGTGATGTCATTGTGCTTCTTGATTTGTAATGGCTAAGTTATACTTTGTTTATCATTGTGTCATTTTAGGGGATGACCAAGACTCAGTAGTTTCAACTAGTCCTGCTCATTACTTTAACAGTCACGAGTGGCTATGTTTACTGCAATTTTGTGCATGAGCGTGTAAAGAACAATCCTCTGAGAAGTGATGTGGGATTATTCATGTACATTGCATTCTTACAACTGTTCTTTATTACTTCAGATGAAGGCACATGTGATGCTGCTACACGAGGAGGATGTGAGCATAACTGCACAACTTTGGGCGATGCCAATGGCTACATTTGCACCTGTGCTAGTGGCTACAAGATAAAAGATGATGATCCTAAACATTGTGAAGGTGTGTTGCAAGTTGTATTTCTAAGAATTTGTGAATCTGGGGTGAGAAAATGCAATAAATCTGTATAGTGACATTTCCTAATATTCATTTGCAATGAGATACATTGCTTAGTGGTTAGTGACTATTAGTGATGGTGCCATTTAACTTCCTTTGCATTGAACTACAGTGATTTGTTTATTTTGATGATTAAATGTTTTTGTGTTGACATTTCTATAAATGCAAGAGATTTATTAAATTGCCAGTACTTATTGTGAAAAAAACTGGTATGTTGTCGTTTATTGTTCTCATATATTGCATATCCTTTTCTTTCTTTTGTTGAAGATATCAATGAATGTGCCACGTTTGGTCACAACTGTTCACAAATATGTGAAAACTTAATGGGTGACTATGGCTGCCGCTGCAAAGAAGGCTATGAAATGTTCAAGTCTCATTGCCATGCTAAAGGTATGCAGACATCCTCAAGCAGTATGCCCAACCTCTGTGTTTTTTTTTTCTGAAGCTTTCTTTACATGCAGTATTCTTTTTTGGTATCTTTAGGAGCACCTCCTATTGTTCTTTACACTAATGGACCTGACATCAGAATGCTGGACATGAAGAATGAAGTTCAAAGCTCTGTCATCACAGGAGAGAGCAGGGTTCAGGCACTAGACTATGATCCTCGTGACCGTGAGTTGCCTATAGTGACTCAGTCCTGTTCGCATTGAAAAGTGCTCTTGAGGTGAAAACGCAGCACTGTGAATGTTCCAGCACCAACTGCCAATTAGTTCTGGAATTCTACCTTTAACTCAGTTCTGTGGCAGAAACATTATATAGATAATGCATATTGCCACATGCCAGATAGCCAAGATAAAAAAATTAAACATATTTCTACCATGGGCTCTCACCTAGATCTTGTGTGTCTGGCATGTCTGGCAGAAGTATGTGTGCGCAATATCGAGATATTTCTACAGCTTCTCATAGGAGAGTGAAAGCGTTTATTTTATTACTGGCTGTTGCATTTGAACCCAGTACAACTAGACTAAGTAATCCAAGTGAAATAAATTTTGTTTGTAATAAATATTTTACATACCTGACTATACCACAAGAAAGACTCCGTTGCATGTGCATACACATGCATGCACACACACACACACACACTGACAGAGGATACCTTTTTATACAGCTTTCTTATAAAACCGTCTGAGGGAAAAAAAATTACTGGAGCACTGAAGACAAAAAAAGCTGGAGAATGACAAGTACCATCTCTCACCTCAACCAAGCTTAAAAAATAAATGATGCTGTAAGAAAGTCTAATTTTTCTCTAGAAATATATTGCTCTCTATTTTGTCCATGGCCGTATGTTCAATGATTCAGACAAATAATGCATTTGTCAAGTAGTAGACTGTTCACTACTTGGTGCTGTGTGCTGACATAGTCTTTTACGTGATACTCTTTTGTCCAGATAAAACAAGCCTACAAACCTGGAGCTGCAATTTTGTGATTACATCTCAATATTGGAATATTGAACTATACTACGAAATCAGTTCTCAGAAAAGGCACCAGACCTTAACACCAGGATCGCATACTATTGCTTGCTGCTACATTTTTTCAGGAGTGTCACATGGCTGCTTTTTGGCTAAAGTCGGTGTTGCAATGTCATTAAACTCACTTCTAGTGCGTAATTAAGTAATGCAAAAATACATCTGCACTGAGATTCTGGTGCACATGAAATAATTTAATTGCAAAATAAATTTGTAGCCCCCCTTATTGTAAGGCATTTGTTGGTGGCTTCATGGTCATGGTGCTCTGCTGCTGAGCATGAGGTCATGGGTTTGGTTTCCAGTCACTGTGACCATATTTCAATTGGGATCGAGAAAATGCAAAAATAGATTTTGGTCCACATAAAAAACCTCAAATGGTCAAAACCTTTCTGGAACACTTTGCTACAGTGTCTCCATAGCACCAGTGTTGTTTTGGGATCTTGAACACAATTAGTCAATCAACAAGTAAATTCATGAATAATTTCTTGCAGCCCAAGTGCACCTTTGGCACATGAAACCCCGTCACATGTGGCATATTCTTGCTGTCTACAAAATTTCTACTGCACTGGTTAACAGCTGGCTATGGTGGTAACTCTTTGTTGCTTTTATGTTTGAAAAGAGCTTCTCTTGCAGAAACCAGCCGGGTAATTGTTGTGGATAGATCAAAATACATAGTCATAGAAAACAAGCACATAAACCATATAGACTTGTGTAAGCGCCACACTTTTTTCCCAATTTTGGTGAGGTGCAGTCCTTACACAGGACCGAACCATTTCACTATAATGGTGCCACCACAGCCTTGACTTGTGCACACCCAGGATTCCAGGATGTACCATTGCATCAGAGGTCAACACGCAGCTCTCGCCATCTAATAGCGGCATGCGGAAGTACACAGCGAGCAAAAATTCGCCCATGTGCTCGCAGTATCGAGGTACCAAACACGATTGCTTCTCAGTTTAAATTCTTTTTCCAAATTTTGGGCTGCCAAGTTGGGGGTGCGGCCCTTACATGGGTGCGGCCCTTATACAAATCTACATGGTAATTCATTACAGCTGTCTCTCGTATCAAACAACGTATCATATTCTTTAAACAAATACATTTTCCATGTATTTTTGCAGATATGCTCTACTGGACAGACTCGTATGAAAAAACAATCAAGAGAGCATTCTTGCCAAACTTGACTGACGTCAGTGCTGGCATTGGGTTCCCACAGAATCTGGAGCTGAAGGGCCTCACCAAACCAAATGCTATTGCAGTTGACTGGGTTGGAAGGTAAGCACTGGAGTTCTTGATGTGGCAATAGGAAATATTCGTGACCATATGTGCTATGCTTTGCAGGACTATTTACTGGATGGATTCAGATCTGTCAAGTACTCGTCCCAAGGGAAGAATTTTTGTCAGCCTAATTGATGGTCGATACAGAAGAACACTGTTGTCATCCAACTTAGAAAGACCCACTTCCATGGCTGTTGACCCTGACATGGGGTAAGTGACTAAATATAGAGCAGCAATATGTTGGTTCTGTTGCCCCACTAGCAACACAGGCTGTCAAAAATTTCTGGTGAATAAACGCAACATTGACTTAAAATATACATTACAGTTTTGTGCTACTTTGTTAAAACAAAGCTGTATAACACTGGAAACCAAATTTGCAATCATAAAAAAAATCCCAATTTCACCTGAAACTTGATAGCAATAACAAAGTATTAGATAACTACACGAAGCAAGACTTATAGTTTTATTGGAAGTATAAGTTGCAGTAAACATGTGCTTACTAATTAACAAGCATGGTGTCATGCGTGCATGGGCACACATGAACAGATCTTGCTCAATGACCGTGAACACTCACTGTGACAACGCTGGTGTGATGAAAGTGGCAGCAGTGGTGAGAGATTTCCTCTTCGTACTCCTTCTTGCTTCATTGTGAACTAGGCGTGTGATAACACAGCACACATAAAGCCATTCTCAGCTCACCTATTGTTGCACCCACCGCAGATTACCTCCAAGACTGCCGCTCTCCACTGTGCCCTACAGCCCGATTAAAAAAGGAAAAGGGCGCATTCGCTTACAACCCCCACCCCCTAGCACGTGCTCACCTCCCCGCCAATGTTGCAAGCTTTAATTACCCTACTGTAGGGTATTTTCAGCATTTTGACTGCTTGGTTGGGCTGTAGGGCCATCCAAAAAACTTTCACCAGTATATGTGTTTTTTCTGGAAAGATATTGTCAACCATAGGGTAATACCCACTGTAGGTTAATTTCAGCATTTTTCAACAATCGACCACCTAGAAGAAAGTGTACAGAAAATTTTTCTAGGCTCAACCATCAGAGAGCAAGTGCAGCTACACTGCACAAAATGCACAGTGACAATAAGAAAATGTCTTGGTGAACAGCAAGACTGCCCAGCTTGCAGCAATGCCGATAAAATCAAAGCTCTCACATTTTCTCGATGAAGGAAACAGCATTTCCAACAATAAGTTCCATTGCTGTGTTGTGCAGTACTTCTGAATCGAAAACGAGAGGTCATGGCTCAACTTCTTAAAGAGGTTTCCTTGTATGCCATTAGTTCTTCTGACGAGGCACTTGCATCATCTGTTGAAAACTGTTTCACACAGAGGAATGTCCCTCTTGAAACCATAGTTGGCCTGGCCCATGACAATACCGGTATAATGGTTGGCCAACACAGCTCTTTAATACAGAAATTGCTGGAAAAGGCAGACCAAACTTTAGTGGTCATACGCTGCATGTGCCACTCAGCCACATTGCTGTGAGCAAAGCTGTAATGAAGTTACCTAGACACGTTGAGAATTTCCTGCAGAATGTTGCCACTCACTTCAGCTTTAGCAGCAAGCGACAAGCTCAGCTGGCCACTTTTCAGGAATATTTCCAAACGGAGAAAAGAAATATTCTGCGTCCTTGTTAGGTGCAATGGCTTGTCTTTCACAAAGTCATTGGGCATGTATTAGAAGAATGAGATACACTGGGACTTCCTTTCTAGGAAGCAGCCATCAATGATCGTGTTGAACTGCATCACCAAGGCCTATTTAAGCTTTATGAGATATCTTCCAAATTTCTTCAACAAGCTAATGCACTTTTTCACCACTGTGAGAATCTCGTAACAGAGCTCCTATAAGAGAGCAAGCATCTTCTCAGGACATCGTTGCAGAACCTCGTTCCACTCAGCACAATAGAAATGAGTGACATCGACCCCATGGACCCACAAGTTTTGCTGCTGTTTAGCTAAATGATGTCCACTTTGGCAAACACTGCCAGCACTGCATAGCTGCATACATTGAAGCATGCAAGCAATTGAAGCATGCAAGCAAACTGAAGTACAAAACCTCCAAGCTTGCTGTCAGATGTTTTATCATACAGCTGTCCTTAAGGTCAAGAAACACTTCCGGTCTCTGGCCAATTTTTTTTCACGAGATAAAGTTCATAGCACCAGCAACTGCTCTGTGTGGAGGCGAGAGTGGAGCTGCCAGCGCTGCCCACACTTCAGAAGCGTTGTACTCACTTGCTGCCTGACTCCAGAAGAATTGAACATAAGTGGCAAACTCACATTTCCTACTTTAATGACTACAAGGAAGCCACCCTAGAAAAGAAATCAACCGCATCAATCTGGGCAGAAATGGGATCGATAAAACCATGCTAGCATGCAAGAATTCAAGAATGCCAGCATTGGGCAAGCTCACATTACCTTTACCACACTCTCACACAGTGATTGAACAGATCTTTTCTAGAATGAATGATGTCAAAACAAAAAAGTGGAATAGGCTTGGTGCTGGAAACTTGAACATCATCCTCATAGTGAAGCCAGCCTCAGCAGTGACTGACCAGAACTGTGTAAATATGAGCATTGAAGAACAGCATATTGAACTGCATTAAAAGGAAATGTACTGAACAAAGACATTTGCTGGTGTTTAAATGGAGCTTAAACAGATGTTTTAGCTTTCATTGTCTGTGTTTGTTATAGCTGTGTAGACAGCACAATTTCAGGAATGAAGCGCTAATAAATTACGTAATGGGGCCCTGTCCTTTGTTACCATATTGAACATATGAAGGCTGCTTGGCAAATATACATGTGGTATAAATTACATGAAACTTATTTTGAACAATTGCTGTCTTCGCTTACTTCACTTTACTGTTTTGGTCAATTATATTGATGCCCCGTTATTTCTTATTAACATTTTTCTTACTTAAATATTGTATTTATCTACTTGAACATGAAATTAGTGCGTAGGGCAAAACATAGGGTCTCAAAGTTCGTATAGGGTAGTGTAGGGTATTTTTGCCGCTACGTGGGGTCTTTCAGAAAAATTGGTTATCAACATGCGAGCTTGCCAAGCTTGCACATGAGAAGATACACCGTGCATCAAGCACTATCCTTCTCGGCTCACCCTCACATATGGTGCACTGCCGTGATCTTATCGCACTTGGACTTTATACGGAACCTCACATTGACACCGACAGTGGAAATTCGCCTGAAGTGTCCAGTAATTGCTATTGCAATAAAATTGCACCAAGCACTTACTTTGACTTCTGCATTACCACTGTAGATTTGTATGAAAAGTTGTCAAAAGTGTAATTGAGTGACATGTGGCATGCTGTTGGACTGTACAGAATGTAATTGTACCCTTCTCTCCTGATGTCCCAGATTGTGTCACAGACTGGAGCAAAGGAAAGTTTTTGTTGCAAGTAGAATGCCTGTAGTTGCTCACTGTTAGAAAAATGTTGTTTGCACAGTTTTCATACTGGTGTTCGGTTTTGGTATACACTGATGCAGCTTATTACAGTGTGGTGTTAGGTCAGCAGGTTGGTGCAGATGTGAGTGATTACTGATGCAAGAACTTTGTATCCTAGCAAACTGCCTTAATTTTCTCTTTATTTTTTATTAAAATAATTTTCTTATTTTTTTTCAAATAGGAGTAACATCAGCCTTACCGCATAATAAGCACAGTATATAGCAACATTGAACATCTCTGATTGAATTGAACCACCTTTCAAGCATCACTGATGAGCATATAAAATTTTCTCAAAGTACCATTTTATTTGCTTGCAGGTGGATGTTCTGGTCAGATTCGGGCTCCAATCCCAAGATTGAAACAGCATGGATGGATGGCTCAAAGCGCCGTATCATTGTGGGTGACAAAATTGGCTACCCAACAGGCCTGACTATAGATTATGCCTCTGACCACAGAATTTACTGGTGTGACAGCAAATTGAACACCATTGAAACTGCAAAGCAGGATGGCTCCAACAGGGTTGTTATCGTCAGTGGTGGTAAGCCTGCCTTAAATCATTAACCTTTAGAGGTGTGCTGTAGACCCAGACTGCACAAGTTTGCTAAGCTGAACTACCTTTTGTCTTCCCCAAGATCTGATGCATCCATTTGCAATGGACTTGTTTGAAGACAGCATTTTTTGGGTGACTCGAGATTCTGGCGAGATTTACAGGCAAGATAAGCATGGACGTGGTGTGAAAGTGCGAGTCAAGCGAAACGTTGAGAACCCAACAGGTGTCAAAATCTTCCAGCCCCTCAAGTACAATCTTAGTGGTAAGTTTTGATATATGGTGAACATTGCTGCAACAGGGTACATCTCTTTGAACATTCGCTGATACTTTTGGCTTTTTAGTTCCCAACCGGTGTCCATCATCAGGCTGCTCCCATCTGTGCCTCTTGGTTCCCCAAGGCTATCGTTGTGCCTGCCCTGATGGAACTTCTCTACATGTTCTCAACTTTGGCAGTTGTGATGCAGGTACGTGTATATACTGTAAGAAAAGTGCCTGAAAAAGTACTACAACAGTTTTATAGCTACAAACAATGGCAATTTTTACCTTTTTATTTCTAGGGTTTGAAGTGCCAAAACCACAACCATACAAGTGCCCTTGCCGAAATGGTGGCCGCTGTGAGAGTGTTCGAGATGAGCAAATAGTGTGCAGATGCTCTAGCGAATTTGAGGGCATGCACTGTGAAAACTTCATTGCCCGTAGACGGATATCATCTCTTGGAGGGGCGAGTGGTAAGATCTGTTCAAAAATTTCAGTTGCAGCATGTTGCCATGTGCTTTGATTGTTAAAGCATGTTTATGCCGCCTTTGTCTTATCTTTGTTTGATGCAGGTGTGGCTGCAGTCCTTGTTCCAATTATTGTGGTCCTCATAATAATGATTGTAGCTGCCACGCTCTTTGTATGTGTGCGCCGGCGCCATTTGTAAGTACCAGTGCCATAGGCATCTGTTCGAATAACTGTGGCACTTGACCATGGATTACTAATTTTACTTTGTGTTGTAGCAAACAAAGTGGCCTTGGAGGAAGCACACAAAGTGTATCCTTCAGAAGTGGCACAAATGTGGAGTTTTCCCCAAATTTCATGCGAACTGGCCGGCAGGCAGAGACAAATGCTGTAAGTTGTGAGGTAAGCCCACTTGAGACTAGCTATTCTTGACATGTTTCATTCTTCAAACTTGCAGGAATCCTTAGATGCAGACTTTGGACTGAATGATGTGAACAAAGCAACAGACTTCAGCAACCCCATGTATGATGCATTGGGAAATGCTGATGGCACAACAAATGCAGGTGAAACAGGCAAGGGAGGCCTGTATGAAGTGGCTGGTGATGTCTTCGACAAAAAGTATGACAAGAACTGCTTTGACAGCACCAATAAGGCACCGCCAAGTGTGGGATCTGCTGTGCTGCACCCATCAATGGTGCTTCATCGGTCGTCTCCACATGTTCCTTTACGGCAGACGGCACTTGATCCAACCACCGTCGACACAGACAAAGACACACAAAATTTGGTGGAAGAGGACAAGTCAGAATGCTGAGTGTGTCTGCATGAATTGAGGCAGGCCCCCAAAACAGGTGAACTGGCTGGCAATAGAACTGTTAACAAACAAGGACTCATCTTCGAATCGTGGTCGTTCTAGGTGTTGCATATCTTGTTTGGGCTGGGGAGTAGACTTGTACATATGGTATTAACTGTTTTTCGAAGAGACAGGCAGAGAGCTATATTGTGCGCAGCCAGCAGCAGCAGTGCATCTGCTCTGGACGACTAGGCACGACTACTGTTGCCAAGCACTTGCTGCCCACGTCCTGAAAGTTTCAGGCCAGAGCCGGTGGGCTCAGCACTGTTATTTATGTAATGTATAAAACAGAAGGGCCTTTCATGGCCATGGCTGAAAGGCCTGCAGAAAGAGGTGAGTGTGGAGCCCCCACTAAGTGCACGCTCCCACTTGCACGTGTCCCTCCGAGAACGCACAAGGTCTGGAATGGGTCCGAGGCTTGCCCCAATCACCAGAGTCTTGCACGGATGCGTCTTCTCGCAAGACAAGAGAGTTTGTTTATTTGTGGATTGATTTTATAAACTGTTTTTATGTTATACAAATTTTTTTAACTGCACCTGGCAATGCTTTTACAATCAAGTTTTGCTGAAGTCACGTGTGCCCAATGCGAATGTGTGAGTATGCCTCTGAAGATCGCAGTGTCTTGTACTGGCTGATTTCGTAGAAGCCCTGCACCTTTCCAATGCTTGGAGGTTTGTCTACAGAACTTCTTCAGGTATGGAAAGTGCAGGACTTTTTCTCTTCTTCTTGTGTGTGCCTGTTCATGCAGCAGCAAGTGGACAATGCCTTCAAATCAGGAAAAAAAAACTGTGGCATTCCCTGTATGTGTGCTGGACTGAGTGCTTAGTGTTGGATGGGTTTCAGTCTGGTTACTTGCATTTGCTGCTGTGGACAGGCTGTCATGGTGTGACTTGCGACACACAAGTGCTTGATGTGTACATGTGATATATTTTTTTTTTTTGTAAACGCTTGGACACGCCATACCTGCTGATAACTGATACCGTATCATTCCATCTGTTCATTCCATGTTCGGTACAAATGTGTGATATAGTTTCTGCTCTTTTTTGTTTGTTTTAGGCAGACAAAATGTTTTATAAAAGTGATGAGTCTTTGCTCTGTTGTGACACATTCCCACCCACTTCCCTCTCCCCATTTTTTCCCCTGTGATTGCGCTCAGGTGCTGATCAGCTTACAGTTAATCCATGAAATTCTCATCTGCCATTTCAAAGAACAATAAATTTGTAATACTTGAAATGTGTTTCTTGAAGTACTGTGCACACCTAATAACCACAATGAATAATTGGGTTTGCGCTGTGATAACTGCTGTATGCTGGTTGTACAGCAAGGACAAAAAGAGGGCAGGCAGACAGGCGTCTGGCCTCATAACCTTGTCTGTGTGCTGTATAATGACTTACAATTATTGGTAGTTTAATTCCACGTTCATAAACACAGTGTTACTTATGTTCTACTCAGCTCTTTCCATTGACCATAAGTTAGGCAGAGCAGCCGCATTTCTATGGGGGCAAAATGCGAAAACACCCGTGTACTTAGATGTAGGTGCACGTTAAAAAACCCCAGGTGGTCCAAATTTCTGGAGTCCCCCACTATGGCGTGCATCATAATCGGAAAGGGGTTTTGGCATATAAAGCCCTAAATAAAATTTTTTTTTGCATTAGGAAGACTTGCCACAACAGAAAATGCTGAAGTAACATGTTAAACTCGATGTCTTCCTCATTTGACTGCACTTCTTTCACTAGTTCAGGTAGTGCAACATTATTGTCCTCCCCTTGACAATAGTAATACACGTCCGCCAGACTTCAACTTGCTATTGTTCAGGAACAGGTTATGTTCCAATTTCTAGGCACACTTGCACTCACTGCTTTGGTAGTGCACATTGTGTAGGTATTGTGCAAGCTGGTTGTTTGGCATGGCACCGCCCATGCTGATTAATGATGCCATGATGGAGTTACTCCCTGTTCTTTTTTAAAGCAGTCATTTTAAGCATGAAAGGTAAGTTGAACGAGGTTGCAGGCTTGATGTTTAAGACGAGTTCACGACTATGACAGTGTGCTAAATTATTTTCATTCATTTGGACCTTGCATATCTTGCAGCAATGAAGGATTCGCCTGTAGCTGCCATTTCGTTGGTGTGAGATGCTGCGATGGTGATAAAGGGTACAGTAATAACTTCTAACAGTATTCACTGTTTAGGCAAAGAGATAGCCGTGCTCAGATCAGCAAATAAGTGAACGTAGTTGCACTTATACCCTTAAGTTTGTGCACAGCAGTATCATAAACTAGTTCAATAAATTTAGCCAAAGCAGAGAGACCTTTTGAAAAAGTGGTTTTGAAAAAAAGTTTAGAAGTATTGATATACTCGCACGTCTTTGGGATGACTGCACAATGTGGTCTGCCTCATTTTGATTGCAGCAGTGAGGCTGAAACTTTAAGCTAATCTGACAAATTATAGCATTTCAACACTCAAAAGTTTTCGTTGATATTTGTGTGTGTAAATATTGCTGTTTTATAAACCTGCGACTTCATGGCATGTGGGAATTTCTTCAAATTCTTTTGAAGTTAGTTGAATTCATGTCCATGTATCTAATCTGGCCTATATGCAAGCTTGTGCACATTAAAAAAATTTGACTTATTTTTCCCTGCTCTTTGCTTGGTAACATTGTTTTGAGGTGGTCTTGTCATTTGCTTTACGTACTATATATGGGCCACATGTCTCTCGTAAAACGTTACTAATCGGGCATCATGCGTACATGCAGGTGTTATTGAATCTACAGAGCACGGACATATGAAATAATAAGTGTTCATCGTCATAAGCAGGAGCAACAACTGTTTATGTCCACAATAGCATGAAGGCCTCTTGTAAAGTCTTCAGTTTTTTTTTTTAATTTTATTCAAGGTCCTTACAGGCTGCAAAGTGGAGTACATATTGCATGAGGGGGGTTACAGTAAGGTTTGAAAAGGAACAAACACAAATTCACCATTATGGAAATGGCAGTTATACAATAGTTAGCGATAAAGGTCTATCCAGTTTATACAATTCAGGCTGAAATAAGAAATTTGTACATGTACAGCTAATTCTATTTAAAACACGTTCACATGGCATATTCGTATAATCAATTCAAAATCAACATTTAATATGTGCCCATAACTGATGTCTAAAAGTCACAGGATTAACAATATTAGTTATTGTGTCGGGAAGATCATTCCAATGTTTAATAGCCTGTGGCAGGGTGGATGGGTAGGATGGCTCGGTTCTGAATAGCTTCAAGGTAATTGATTAGAAAAGTTTGTTAAGGTGACCAAATGGGCACAGCATATTCAGTTGAAGGCGGACGAATGTTTGATATGTGAGCTTGTGAGTAGTTTGAGGAGCACCGTAAAGATTACGCTTCTGATAGCCGAGTTTGCGATGCTTTTGCTGTAATTGTGTTCATACGAGTTGACCATGAAAGAGTCAGTGTAAGATGGACACCTACATACTTGTACGAGGATGTGCTGCAAAGAGAATGGTTGTTAGGCTGTAGTTAAATGAAAAATTCATATGTTTATGACTAAAGGTAATCAACTTGCATTTATTTATATTTAACGTCTTTTGCCATGAGGAACACCAATTGGAGATTTGATCAAGGACTTGTTGAGCGATGTGGTCATAATGCGCTTGAATTTTTCGGTATATGATGTAGTCATCTGCATACAACTGAATTATCGATGAAATACTCGAGGGAAGGTCACTTATGAAAATGAGAAATAGATGTGGACCCAGCGCGCTACCCTGAGGTACACTGGATGTAACAGACGTATCAGAAGAGTAGTTGTCAAGAGCTGTGAACTGTTTATGGAATGACAAGAAGTTTCGAAGCCATGAGATGGTTAGAGAGTCAAGGTTAAGGCAAGATAGTTTGGCAAACAGACGTCCGCACGCAAGTGTCAAAGGCCTTCAAAAAATCTATGAATACAGAGTCAGTCTGGGAATTATCATCCATACTCACGCGAAGGTCACTTAGTAAATTCAAGTCATTGAGTTTCACAGGAAAGACCTTTTCTAAATCCATGCTGGTTAGGAAAGAAGAATCAGTTTGTTCTCAGTGTTGTGCAATGTTAGATACAATTATGTATTCAAGAAGTTTACCAGACACACTTGTTAGAGATATAGGACAGTAGATGTTAATAGAACCTTTGTTACCAGATTTAGATACAAGAATAACTTTACCCTGCTTCCAATCACATGGTACCTTGCCTGACAATAATGGTTGTTGAATGATGTGGCAAAGGATAGCACTAGAAGCAATGACAAACCTTAGAGTTGATACCGTCTACACCAGTGGACGTGGATATCTTAAGAGTGCTAATTAATCTGGAAATACCGTCGGGGAACTCGTTGACCTTGCGGGTGCTGTCAATTTCCACAACTCTTGTGGTGTGTCCTCAAATACTTTTGTAGAGCTGCTGAGTTTTTACCTCAATTCGACAATTTTGTTCTTTGCTGATAAATTGTATGTCAAGAAGAAAGGCATATGCATTGGGTGCAGTGTTGCGCCAGGGCTTTATGAAATTTTTCTTGCTAATTTTGACCGTGTGCTGAAGCTTAAGCTGACTCATCCTTCCATTTGAGAATCTTTAGATATGTAGACGATTTTTTAATCATACTAAAGCTTTCACCAGACAATGACCTTGCAGAAGTGGCTCTCGAGATTTTGTCAGTCTTTTCCAGTTGCTCAAGCCAGTTGAACTTCACTCATGAGCTTCTGCATAATGGGTCTATCCAATTTTTAGATTTAAAGATAGATTTTTTGTCCACTGACCATGCTTGCTGGGCCTTCTAGCCCAGTTCCAAAAAAGCATTGCTGTCTTTTCAATTCATCTCATTCAAAGCTTATAAAGCGGGGTATAGCCTCATCATATTTTAGATCAGCGCTTTTAAAATCATGTCACCACAAACAGCTTTTTAGTTTTCAACTTCAAGTGGGACGTCTGGAAAAGGCGGGTTTTCCGAGCTTTCTTTTACTTTCAGTTGCCGAATCATTGCTTGTCAAGTTTTCGGAAAAAGGACAAAGAACCATCAATTTCTAAAGAACAGGCTAGTAGGAAAAATTTCACAGTACTTCCCTACATACATAAAGTTTCCCATAATCTTAAAAAGGTTTCTGGTAAATATGGGGTTGATGTAGCCCTTTCAGCAATTTTACTTGTAAATTTTCAAAGTTGTGCAGCATGGTGGCAAGGAGAACCACGGGCTGGGCCTCCTGCGAAACGAAGCATACAAATTTGCATGTGCCTTGTGTGACATGTCATATACAGGTTGTCCCACATAACTTAAGCCAGTTTTAAAAATAAAAGGCACTATCAAACGCATCTTCTTGCTCAACCTTGGAGAACACAAGTACGTAAGAGACTTTCTATCCAATCGGAAGGCCTTCCTCTCGGTCGGAGACATTCAATTGGAGGAATTCTCCCTCGGCAGCACGGGCACACCGCAAGGCTCCGTCATTTCCCCAATACTGTTTAATCTGGTTATGCTCGGATTAGCACAAGAACTAGAAAAACTCGACGGCATCGAACACACCATATACGCTGACGTCATTACAATCTGGGCTGCAAAAGGCAGTGACGGCCAAATCGAAACCGCGTGACAAGATGCCATTGACGTTGTAGAAAATTATCTTCAAGGCGCAGGACTTCGCTGTTCCCCTGAAAAGTCTGAGCCTGTCCACACTCCGTGAACCTTCCTTCCCCCCCCCCCCCCCCCCCCACGGGGCTCCATGAATAAACGCCAATATAAGGAAATCGAACTCCACCTGAGGGATGGCAGCCCCATACCCGTGGTCCCTAGCATCCGCGTTTTTGGTATGACCATAGAAGTCAATGGAGCCAACTCTACGGCTATCTCCAAGATCCTTCGACAGACCACTAATACATCCAGACTGCCGAAATGAGTGACCAACCGACGAGGGGGTATGACGGAAGAAAGCCTCATCCGCCTTGTCCAATCTTTTATCATCTGTCACATTACTTACGTTGCGCCCTTTCTCAACTGGTACTAAGCTGAAAAGACTAAACTGGACATCACCATCAGAGGAGCCTATAAGCAGGCCTTAGGACGACCCAACCATACCAGCACGGAATACCAACGGAACGCCTTCGCAGCGGTCGTCATAGAGGCGTCAACCGGCGCCACGAGGACGGCAGCGAGCGTGAGAAGCGCCGGAGCGGAACAAGCGGAGGAGGTGGCCATCGCCCTGGCCATCGCCGACGCAGACTGCCACACGGTGCTGAGTGACTCGAGACAGGCGGTGCGAAACTTCGCCAAAGGCCAAATCTGCAGGGAGGCCAAGCGCGTACAGCGAGCGGCCAAACTACAAGACCGAAAAGTAAGACCCAAGTGGTTCCCGGCGCACGGGGGCGACGCGTCGGAACGCAATGAGAACCACAATGAGACGGCACACGCAGCGGCGCAAGCGCTAACCATTGCAACCCCGCCCCGGCGACAGACCGTCCGACGTGGTTCGGAACCAAGGACCGCGTGACGGACTACAACGAAATCACGAAGGCCTACCGCCTGGCTCGCAGGACTCTCCCACCCCCGCACCCGAGGCTGAGTCGCACATCTTGTGAAACTGCGTTAAAAATTCACAAGAAGCAAGATCAAGAACGATCCCACCAAGGCTCGAGGCAGCCACGAAGAGCTACGACCAAGATGAACAGCTCTGGGCCGTCAAGCAGGTCCTCGGGGCGCTCGAAAGGCAAGGACCCAGCGAGCCGGCAACGGCGAGCGGAGACCCGCGCCGAGTAACGGCGACCTCGTAGATGACGTAGGCCCTCGTAGAGGCGCGCGAACGCCCAACTGCAGGCACAAATAATGTTGGCTCCAATCCAATCCAATTTACAATTAGGTATCCACAACACTTTACACGAGTTGAAGCGCAACGTCGATCCCAACTGGAGCGGCTTACCCTCACTGAAATGGGCCGCAGCATTCTACCCAAGCTTGATATCACCTACCACCGCCAACATGGAGACAAATACCCAATACCACGCGACATTCAGCAATGGATACATGCCGACCCTATTCCCCAAAAACATGCACCCAGACTACAACAAAGAACGCAGGAAGGCACGAGCTACCTCCCTGATCAAAGCTTATGCCAACACCGCGGGCGTCACCTAGCGCAGCTGAATACCAAGATGGACGTCGCTTTGCGGCGGTTACCACAGCAGGCGGCTTGCTCCGACATGCTGCCAGCATCGTTACCCAAAATGCCTCGACGGCCGAGGAAGTGGCCATCGCCGTGGCCACTCTTGACCCAGCCTGTCACACCATACTGAGCGATTCTCGCACAGCAATCAACAACTACATCAAGGGTCGTATTTCTCAACAATCACTCCGTATCTTGCAACAAGCACCGCATTCGTCTGAAAAATGAAATCACCCTCGTCTGGATCCCAGCACACGCCGGTGATATCCACCCGCACCTCACCAACCTCAACGAGGTTACACACTCCGTAGCACGAGGACTGGTCAACCGTGCCGGAGACGGTGCAGGCACACCCGCACGACGCGACTGCCTTACAAGATACAACGACCTTGTGAAGTCATTTTACCTCGAAAGAAGAACCTTCCTTACCCCTCACCGCTAGTTCTTTTTTTTTTTTTTTTTTATTGCGATAAAGACTTGCCCTTAAGGCATAATTCTTGATGCGTATATATGTGTATTATATGTGTGCTGTGAGGCCTGTGTTGTGTATGAATTGAAGCAGTGTTTTGTGGAATCTGTTGTCATGTATCCAGCGGTCATAGCTGGTTGTAACACTGTAGCGGAGGCCGACTTGCAGCAGGAGACGCGAGCGTTCCGATTTTAAACCAGTACATGTCCATATTAGGTGGTATGCATCTGCTTCCATCACCGCTAGTTAAACAGAGCACAGGCAACTACCCTTCGCCTGTTACAGACCAATACATACCCCTCCCTCACACGCTATCGCATCATATACCTCAACATCTACCCAAGCCACACGTGCAAGATCTGTAAAACTCAATCAGCAACACTCCTCCACATGCTATTGGAGTGCAAACATCGATACCCAGACCTTAATCCCGTGACCCTCTCGTCGAGATGGCACGCCGCACTGTGCAGCTCCCATCTCGACCACCACCTCTGGGCTACCTAGCAGGCCTACGAAGTGGCGAAGAGGCAAGACCTCGACGTCCCATCGTGGTTGGCCTAGGCCCAGCCAACTAAACTGCTGGTTCTCATTAAAGTTCACTCTCTCTCTCCAGACGCGAGTTGAACCGAATACATAATGTTGGCACTGGCCTAGAGTTACTCAGGTTATTTTTATTTTCCCGTTAACTAACGGATTAATTGTTTAATTAATAAACTTTTTAAGTATTGGCTGCTGACCCCAAGTGTGATAGGCAATGTTGTAGAGCACCTTGAGAAACCTCTCAATAAATTGTTTCCAACACGATATATCTCGCGTAGTCCTTCCACGCTCCAAAGAAAGCCCACAAAATACGAAAAAATGCTACGTGATAGGGCGATTGCGCACTGTTATTGTGCTGCTCTCAAGCGTGCGATGGATGAACAAGGTCGGCTGGCAGCGAGACTGACAGGGCATTATGTCTGGTGTAGGTATCTGGGCATGCGGGTTTTATCGCATGACGGCGCAAATGCGTGCTGGCCGAGCAGTACCGAAGCGATAAAGCGTCTAAGGAGACGAAAAAACGTAGCTTTATTTTTTTTAATTTTTTATGCTTAAAATGAGCAAGAGCTGGCAGCCTGCTGACGGAGTGTAATAGGGTTGGGTGGGGAGGCGGCGTTAGGGCCGGAATGATTTTCCAGTGACCTTCAATTCTAAAAGCACCCTTTGATTATTAGGAGTGTTCGAAGAGGTCACCATCTACTGCAATGCACATTTGGCATCTCATAGGCACATATTCCGAGGCGTTCTTGATAATGGTATCAGGGATGGAGTTGCAGACTTATTTTTTCTTTTAGGTTCTCTGATGTTGAGGTTGGTGTCTGGTATACTTGATCCTTGACATAGCCCTAGAGAAAGAAATCGAAGGTAGTTCCGTCTGGCGACCGTGCCGGCCAAGCAATGGGCCCGTGCCGTCCAATCCACTGCTGCGAGAATACTTCATGCAGCCATTTGCAAGCTTTGCTGCTGCCGTGCGTGGGAGCACCATCATGCTGATACCAAATATCCTTGATCCTAGCCAATGGAACTTCACAAAGAAAATCCTCAAGCGCCCCATCAAGAATGTCGTTGACGTATTAGCGTGTTATAAAAAAACACGGGGCCAATGATAGTGCCACCGGAAATTCCACACCACACATTAACCGACCACTGATATTGGCGATGTGTCTTCAAAACCTAGTGAGGGTTTTCGTCGCTCCAATAGTGAGCGTTGTGGATGTTCACTTGGGCATTACGTGAGAAGGTAGCTTCATCGGTCCACAAGCCTGGGTCATTTCCCGCCTTGATTATAATCCAGTTTGCAAAGTCCTTTTGATTTGTGAAATCGCAGGGCTCCAACATCTGGTGCAGCTGCACGTGGTACGGATGAAGTTGCCTCTTAAATACTCTCCACACTGAAGACTTTGACACTCCAGCTTCAGCACCCACACTACGAACACTTGCATGTGGGTCTGAAGAAAACTTCGACAGAATATCTGTCTCCATGTACTCGCCCAGGATTGAAGATTTATGTCGTTTTTTTCTCGTAAAAGTCCTAGTCTGTCTCAGCGTTTCATATGCGCACACAATCGTCATTGAGCCCGGACGCGTACCTGCATACCAGCGTTGAAATAGCTCAACTACATGCCTCCTTCTATGTCCACTTGACGCACGTAGAGCCAAAACCATATCTGCTCTTTCCTCATTGGAGTAAGCCATATCTGCTGCTCAACGTTGATCACAGCCAAATAGCGTTGCTGTGGAGAACACGCAGGCATACGGGCACCTGAGGAGCACTGCATATATTGTAGTTCGCTGGGATTGGTTCAAACGACGTACCTAAGGTATGATCTACATCCGGTAAACTGGAACAGCCTGCGGGCGCACTCTCTCGGGGACTGACGTGCCGGTGACGGTGCGCAAGTGTGAGGCCAGACGCAGCCACCTGATACTGCGACCACGAAGCGATGCGCACGTGCTGGGTGCCAGATCGAAAAAGAACGTCTGGTAGACAGTGTCTTGAGAAGCAGAGCAGACGGGGCCAGTGCGAAGTGTCATCGTCTGAAGACATGCGTAATCTTCCTTGAATATAGCCACGGTTTGTTTTACCATTAGTTTTGTCCCCGTGTGAATTATCCGCTGTTATTCGAGTGTTAGCATCATCGCTCAATTCGAAAACTACTACAAGGTCATTCGTGTACAAAGGCAAAATTGTAGCAGCCGTCATCGCCTTCCATCGTTCCCACGCGCATCGCCCTTTCTTTCTTTCAAGCAGAATCAAAATGCTGCTTTCGTCTTTTCTTTTTCGTGGCCTTAGATGCTTTATCTCTTCGGCAACGCTCGGCCAGCAGCATGCATTCGCACCGTCATGCGATAAGAGCCGTATGCACAGATACCTACACCAGGCATAACGCGCTGTTGCGGGCCAGTCTCGCTGCAGCCGAGCCGACCTTCTTCATCCATGGTTCATTCATCGCACGCTTGAGAGCAGCACAATAGAGAGTTTTAGTTTAGGGGACGCAAGCCGCTTGTGTACCCTAAACTAAAGCTCTCTAATACCAGTGCGCAAGCACCCCGTCACGTTTATCTTTTCATATTTCGCGGGCTGTCTTTGGAACGCGAAAAAAAGGACCGCGTGAGATATATCGTGTTAAAAGCAATTTATTGAGAGGTTTCTCAAGGTGCTCTACAACCTTGCGTATCACACTTGGGGTCTGCAGCCAACTCTTAAAAAGTTCATTAATTAAACAACTAATCCGTTAGTTAAGGGGAAAATAAAAAATAGCCTGAGTAACTCTAGGCCAGTGCCAACATTATGCATTCGGTTCAACTCGCGTCAGGAGTGCCTTTCATTTTTAACATTAGCTCAAGTTATGTGGGACAACCTGTATAAGATTTCACTAAAGTGCGGCAGATACTACATTGGACAAATCGGTAGGTGAATTAACATTCGCTTGTGTGAGCATGAATGTTCCCTGGGTGCTGCTGGAGGGTCGAACTTGGCTATTCATTGCCGTAGAGGCAGCGGCCATGCGACGCTTTAAGGATGGTGATTGCGTTAGCTCGCTGTCAGTTGCAGTTTCTCAGAAAGAACTTTTGTTTCTTTCCATGTAATACAAACGTGTTCGGTGCCTCAGTAGTCTGTCAGCGTTTTTTTAGTGTTTGTACCGCATCCCTGCTTAAAAACTTCAGCTCGGATGCTCCTATCTAAATACATGTAAAAGGAGAATTCGTTTTTCTCGGCAATCACTGCACCAAAGTTGACGAGGTTTGTTGCATTTACAAGAAAAACTTAAAATTTAGTGACCGGTGGTTTCGAATATTTTATTTAAATCGTCAATTTTTTACTAAAGATTGGCAAAAATCGCAAACTTTCACAAAACTAAACTATGAAGTTTACAACTCCGTAACTTGGCAATTAAAAATGATATCTCAATTCTGTGAATTGCATCTCATACTACATCTAAAGCGGACAAAATTTATATTTACACATGAATATCAAAAAATTTGGTGATGTGTAATAACAGCTTTTGCAGAACCCGTGTACACAACGCAACAAATTCACGTAATATATAAATTGATATATCGAATTTGTCCGCTTTGAATGATTCAATTGATGCCGTTTACAGAACCGAGATATCTATTCTTGACAGAGAGCTATTAATTAGTAAACTTCGTGCTTCTATTTTCTTCGAATTTTTTAATATTCTTTCATCAAAATTCAGGCCCTAAATCGAAATTCCGCTTCCAATAGTCACTAGAATTTAACTTTCTTTCTCAAATGCAACACAATTCATTGAAATCGGTCTAGGGGTTATCTCAGAAAAGCGTTTTTGCGTTTTCCATGTGTATTTGAATAGGCCGCGTTGGAGCTGGGCCCGAGCTAAAGCTTGGTCGCTCGGTGTTCTTTAAAGGGACACTAAAGGTTAATATTAAGTCAACGCTGACTGTTGAAATACCATCCCAGAAACCTCGAAACGCTTGTTTCGTGAGGCGGCAGTGACGCCATCCGCCTCCCCCCCCCCCCCCCCCCCGGCGGCTGCAGCAGACGGGGCCATCGACCCCGAAGGTCCGAGGCTGCGCCAACCTCCCCGGCCACTTCCAGCGCTGGCAACAGCCGGCGCAGTCAAATCCCTCGGGGAGCCCCATCAACCTCCGGGCTGGTGGGCGCAGGGGTCTTGCCCTCCAAGGCGGGACCCTCTCTGGTAACCTCTCGCTCTCAAGAGCACGTGTCCGGAGCCTCACTAGAGGCAATGGACACTACACCTGTCCTGACGGCGCACCAAACGCATAAGGAGCGGCGAGGCTCCCTCGAACGCTCCAGAAAGGGCAAGACCCCGGTTACAGGGCCTCGAAAGAGCTCTGTAATCTAATCTCTGAGATCTCTCTAATTAATACCTGTTTCCCTACACACAGCACTTATTTGTTTCCAATATGGATACACAGATAATTCAATGGAACGTCAGAGGTCTCCTTAGAAACCTTGATGATGTTCAAGAACTAATCCACAAACACAATCCAAAAGTGCTGTGTTTACAGGAAACACACTTAAAAAACAAACACACAAACTTTCTTCAACAGTATATAACTTTTCGCAAAGATCGCGATGATGCCATCGCATCATCGGGCGGTGTTGCCATTGTCACTCATTGAAGTATAGCGTGTCAACCTTTACAACTACAAACTCTCCTTGAAGCAGTGGCGGTTCGAGTTGTCCTACTAAACAAACGCATCACCATTTGCTCGCTTTACATACCCCCGCATTACCAACTAAACAAACATGAATTTCAGTCCATGATAGATCAATTGCCAGAACCTTATGTTGTTCTTGGCGATTTCAATGCGCACAGCAGCCTATGGGGAGACTCTCGTATCGATGCGCGAGGTCGTCTCGTTGAACAATTCCTTTTTTCGTCCGGTGCGTGTCTGCTGAATAAGACACCCACATATTATTCTCTCGCAAACAGAACATTTTCTGCAATAGATCTCAGCCTAGTTTCTCCTTGTATACTGCCTGAACTCGAATGGGAAGTTACCAACAATCCTTACGGGAGCGACCACTTCCCCATACTGCTAAAAACACATAAAGAAAAAGAATGTCTACCACAGGCTCCTAGGTGGAAGATCGATACAGCCGACAGGGAGAAGTTCCGAAACTTAACTATTATTTCATGGAATGACATGTCTTCTTTAGGAATTGATGCTGCTGTGCAGTATCTCACAGCCTTCATTATAGATGTTGCATCTAAATGCATATCAGAAGTAAATGGCTTGGCATGTAAACGGCGGGTCCCGTGGTGGAACGACGATTGTAGGATCGCTCGTAAGAAACAAAACAAAGCGTGGGGGTTGCTACGCGCTTCTCCCACTGCAGAGAATCTAGTCAACTTTAAGCAAGTAAAATCCCAAGGCAGGAGAACCCGCCGACAGGCCAGAAGAGAAAGCTGGCAGAAGTATTTATCGAGCATTAACTCGTTTACAGACGAGGCCAAAGTCTGGAACAGGGTAAATAGAATTAGAGGGCGACAAACATATTTACTCCCTCTGGTAAATACACAGGGCAATACACTGCAAAATCAGGCAGACTCACTTGCGCAGCACTTTCAGAGCGTGTCAAGTTCAAACAATTATTCGCAATCTTTTCTCATATATAAACAAATAGAAGAACGTAAGCCATTAACAAGAAAAAGTCGAGAGAATGAGCCTTACAACCGTACTTTCAGTATTGCCGAATTGAGAGCTGCCTTGAGCGCATGCAAGAGCTCCGCACCAGGATCTGATAGAATCATGTACGAAATGCTGAAAAACTTACACAATGACACGCAAGTTACGCTACTTACACTTTTCAACACTATCTGGGACGCAGGGTACCTTCCAACCGCATGGAAAGAAGCCATTGTGGTCCCTGTTCTAAAACAAGGCAAAGATCCTTCCTCAGTGGCAAGCTACCGCCCGATAGCCCTCACAAGTTGCATGTGTAAGGTATTTGAAAAAATGATAAATCGGCGACTCATCCATTTCCTTGAAGAGAACAAAATGCTTGATCCCTATCAGTGTGGCTTCCGAGAAGGGCGCTCCACAACCGACCATCTTGTACGTATTGAAGGAAATATCCGGGACGCATTTATACATAAACAGTTCTTCCTCTCGATATTTCTTGATATGGAAAAGGCGTATGACACAACGTGGCGATACGGGATCTTGCGAGACTTATCGGAAATGGGCATTCATGGTAATATGCTAAACGTAATAAAAAGCTACTTGTCCAATCGTACCTTCCGGGTGAAAGTCGGCAATGTGCTGTCACGTCCTTTTACACAAGAAATTGGTGTACCCCAGGGAGGCGTGCTCAGTTGCACACTTTTTATTGTTAAGATGACAACGCTTCGTGCTTCCTTACCACCGGCCATATTGTATTCCGTCTATGTGGACGACATTCAAATAGGCTTCAAATCCTGTAACCTCGCAGTATGCGAGAGACAGGTACAGCATGGTTTGAACAAGGTGTCAGGGTGGGCAGAGAAAAATGGTTTTAAAATCAACCCTCAAAAGAGTTCTTGTGTGCTGTTTACAAGGAAGAGAGGCCTGGTTCCGGATCCTTGCTTAGAAATGTGTGGACAACAGATACCTGTAAACAAAGAGCACAGATTTCTAGGTGTTATACTCGACAATAGACTCACTTTCGTCCCACACATAAAACATCTTAAAGAAAAATGTCTGAAAACAATGAGCCTAATGAAACTTCTATCCCAGACTACGTGGGGTAGTGACAGGAAGTGCTTAATAAATCTCTATAAGAGCCTGATTCGGTCACGATTAGATTACGGTGCCGTGGTATACAACTCTGCCGCCCCGAGCGCGCTAAACATGCTAGAACCTGTTCACCACCTAGGTATCCGCTTGGCCACGGGCGCTTTCAGAACAAGCCCAATTGAAAGCCTATATGCTGAATCGAATGAGTGGTCACTCCGCCTGCAGAGATCGTACATCAGCTTTACATATTTCCTTAAAGTACGTTCTAATATTGAACATCCATGTTTTGGCATCGTTACCGATATGACGTGCGCTACACTTTTCAGCAATCGCCCCTCTATAAGACAGCCTTTCTCGCTGCGTGCGAAAGAGCTTAGCGATGAAATGCATGTCCCACTCCTCGAGCATCGCTTAATCCACCTAACCAAGCTCTTACCTCCTTGGGAGTGGCAGGTGATACAATGTGACATATCCTTTATAAAAGTTACAAAGCACGCTCCTGAGGCAGAAATCCGGATGCATTTCCTAGAACTACAGTACAAGCACTCCTGCACAGAGTTCTACACAGACGCTTCGAAATCAAATGCCGCGGTATCCTATGCAGCCGTCGGCCCATCCTTCTCGGAATCCCATGTACTGCATCCGGAAACAAGCATCTTTACGGCCGAGGCCTACGCATTACTCTCTGCTGTGAAGCATATAAGAAAATCAAAACTTCCAAAAGCAGCGATCTATACAGACTCTCTAAGCGTCGTGAAAGCCTTAATGTCACTCAGCAAACATAAAAATCCCGTATTTAATGAACTATATTCGGTCTTGTGTAAAGCGTACTCATCTAACCAGAATATCATAATATGCTGGGTCCTTGGCCATAGGGGAATCGAAGGTAACGTTCTGGCGGACGAGATGGCCACGTCAATCACATCGCAAGCTGTTAACCCTACTGCTGATGTGCCTGTCGCCGATCTGAGGCTTTTATTACGAAATAGACTGCGAAACCATTGGCAGTGCACGTGGGACGCGCAAACAAATAACAAACTGCACGTTATAAAGCCACAGTTAGGTTTTTGGCCCTCCCCAACAAGATCTCGGCGAACAGATGTCCTATTCTGTCGCCTCAGAATAGGACACACATTTGGCACCCATAATTATCTGCTTACTGGAAGTGAACCTCCAACCTGTGGTAGATGCGGCGAGAGGCTGACCGTGCTCCACGTCCTTCTGGAGTGTCGGGAAGCCGAATCTGAGAGAATGAGACATTTTTCCTTAGCATACAGGCAGCACATTCCTCTTCATCCAGTAATGTTCCTCGGCCCAGAACCGCTTTTTAATACAGACACTGTCCTAGGTTTCCTGAGAGATGTGTTCTTACATGTTATTAGCCCCATGCATTCGTAGCGCTTCCTCTCTTTAGAGGATGCCGCTGGGATAGTTGTACTGTATAGCACATGCCTCCAGGCCCTTGTGTTTCAAGGGCTCTAAGGAGGCAGTAGTGCTCTAGCATTTCTTATAATCTGATATATTTTACCTATCGTATCATTCTTTTTAAATGCATATAAATGTTCATAGCACAAGTCATACGTCATCGCCATAATTTTATTATACAGATATTACGCACTTTAGAGCGTATATTTTAAGGCCCCTTTACAGCCACGTCACACCAACTTCATAGTAATAATTACACTGCACACCCATTACCACAGACATGGCGCTCTTTGGCCATACCTGGCCCTTGTGCCATAAAACCCCATACATCATCATCATGTTTCGTGCGAAGGAGAGACTTATTTTAAGAGAAAATGCGTTCTGAAGCGTCCGCGTACCTCTAGCGCAGTTCAAGTCACCCGCCCTCCGATCGAGGAGTATTGACGTCATGGTCTCTTAGTGACGTTGCGCCGTCGGTGAGTAAAACGGCTCCCGCAGACTGCGCTACGGCTTTTCTGCACAAAACGCAAACGCGCGGCCAGAAAGAGCCAAGACAGAGCCGACAGCAGTGCGAAAGCGGAACTATGGTGGCTAGCGGAAGGGAAAGCGCACGACGATAAGCTGGTTCTTTATTTTATGACGCCAACTTCGACGCTCGTTGCAATGGATGACCCTGACAACGACACATTAGCTTGCGATGCTGGGCTCGACTTCAGCGATTTAAGCACTGATGAACGTGACCTGCTGTTGAGGGCTCGAGCTGCCGGCGTCGTTGCGTACTACGACGACGGCCTGCTTTGAAGGGCACTTCACGCGATTTCAGTAAGTCGGCGTTGAACTCGTAATCCTCTGGACGAAAGTGCAGCGAGCACACTACGTGATTTTTCGGCTCTTTGCCAGCGCGCTGTGGCAGAGGTACGGCACTTAACCACTTCGAACGGAGAGGTTCACTCGTTGGCACACAGTGATAAGTAACGTTGGATTCGCCGCTGCAACTGCCCTTGGCCAAGTTCCGCGGACCGTTCGCGCATCCCACGACATCACATGGACGTGGCATTCTCGCTGCTTGTTCCAAATGCGAGTTTCGCGAGCCAGCAGGACCACCGCGGCACGACGCGATAAAGAAACAACTGAAACTCCAAAGTGCGCGCAGAGTCGAGCGAAAACGAAACCTTTCGATCACCCGTACTACTCAAGGGTAACGGGAAAATGTTATTTTTTCTTAGAATCGAATAGAAGTAGGCAAGTAGCATTTTCTTCCGTCTTATAATCTAATGAAATGGTCTTTTTAATACGAGTTTTTGAGTACTAGCGACATAAATTATGAGGAGTGCTTTCGTCATCGGGCTAGTACCGGAATGTCGCTGGGGGGTCTCAAATCGTGTCATGCATTTACCTCAATTTCTCGGTTACTAAAGCTCTGTTCGCGATTATATTGACACCTTAGACGTTCTAGAGCATTGCTTTATCACTTTAACTTGACTTTCTGGTAACCTTTAGTGTCCCTTTAATGCTTTTTACGTTGCTTTTCGGGTGTACACGTGTGCCTGATCTATAAAAGCTTGGTGTTTCATTAAATCATCAGTTGTGAGCAGCGCTTCGCGTTGCCCCTTTCTTCAAGTCTCGTCCCCGCAGGGGCGTCTGCGTCAGCAGGCGTCTGGTGTGTTGCGACACCACGTACCCGAGCACACGAGGGTTGGACCCTCCCGCGTGTAGCCGTGCGCGGCTTGGCCGTGTCTGGGGAAAGGGGGATCCTGGAGGTTGAGCCGATGCTGGGTGTTTGGACCTTTAAGGCCCCCCGGCGGAGGCAACACACCTCTTTGGCCTCTGCTTCACATAGACGGCACCTCCAGACTGACCCACCTGGGGGGGTATTCAGTAAGAGTCCACCTAGTGGACTGTCCATTCCGGCTGCTGCTGATTGGATGCAGCTGTACGAGCGAGGAGGAGACGAGCGGCCTTAGCCAATCTGCTGCAGCTGAAATGGACAGTCCACTAGGTGGACTCTTACAGAATACCGCCCCTGGAGGAAATCGGCAGTCGCCTTTTCCTGTACCCCTCTTCAATCTTTTGCTTTCTCTCTCGCTGTTTCTTCTTTCCTGTCTCCTTATCACTTCTTCTCACTTCCGTATTCTGGGCGGCAAGGGTTAACCTGGTGTAATTATCCAAACTTGGGTATTTTATATTAGGTTATAGCGGCGATGCATGGCTGGCGTCTGCAGGTATTTTCCCGACCTTGTAGCGTCCCCTTGTTGGGCTCGGTGGTGGGTGGCCACCATCGCCGCCGAATTTCCAAACTTTGTATGGCAAACGCTTTTCCCCCACTGCCTGATCGCTCCCTGAAGAGGGGGCGCACCGATGAACCATTCAGCTTTTTTATGCAACCAAAAGAGTCCTTTCCGAAATACCACGTTGTTCACAGTCAACACGAAACTAAGACAGTCCGAATGATATCGCCTTTTCTTGTAGCCAAATCCCTCACAGAAGCAATAGGCCCAGGTTACAAAGTAACAAAGATGGGAAGCGGTGATCTTCTTCTCGAAGTTCGTGACAAGCCACAATACGACAGACTCTCGAAACTTATAGCGTTTGGGGACATTCCTGTCTCAGTAGGCCCACAAAGGACGATGAATACAGTGCGCGGGGTCATCTTGGAAGATGACCTTCTCGAACTTAGTGAAAGTGAATTACTTGAATGATGGCAAGAACAGAACGTTGTCAAAGTGCAAATGATTAAAATAAGACGAGATGACAAAGAAATACCAACTAGGCATATAATCATAACTTTTGGAACCAGCATTCCTCCTGAATCAATCGAGGCCGGTTACTGCAAGCTACGTGTCAGGCCATACATTTCGAACCCGCGTCGATGTTTTAAGTATCAACGTTTTGGGCACGGGTCCCAAACCTGCAGAGGGCGTGCTACTTGTGCCAAGTGTAGCTCCATCGAACATACTTCTGACGTTTGCAGTTCAGCAACCCACTGTGCCAACTGTGAAGGAGACCACCCTGCTTACTCGCGATCCTGCCCTTCGTGGAAAAAAGAAAAACAAATAATAGAACTCAAGGTGAAACTAAATCTGACTTTCCCAGAGGCACGCAAGCGTTTCTATTCCGACAATCAGGCCAGTCCTTCTTACACCGATGTGGCGCGCCGGGGGGCAGCGCCACATCGTTCGGCGGCCGCCCAAGTCACTCGGAGAGTGACGGCGGTCACGCCATCCGCCCCCCTGACTGGAACAGCCAGCGCTGTTCCGTCTCCCGCAAATGAGGGCCAGCAGACCTCCGGGCCTGTTGAACCCAGGGCCACTGCCGGTGCAGATCGGCCCACCACTCCTACGAAAGTGCCCGCTCCGCGGGCAGTATCCACCGCCTCAGACGAGGTGATAGATACGAGCACAAACCTGGCGTCTCAGACGCCCAAGGAACGACGCACCTCCCTCGAGCGCGTCCGGAAGATAGAGAGATCTCGTTTCACGGGGCCTGGAAAGGTCTCGTGAGATAATCTAATCTGTATTTCTTAGACACACAGCACAAAACACATACATTATGGATACACAGATAATACAATGGGATGCCAGGGGTTTACTCCACAACCTAGACGACATTAAGGAACTCTTACATAAGTGCAGTCCAAAGGTGCTGTGTGTCCAAGAAACACACCTTAATCCTTCACAGACGAACTTTCTCCGGCAGTATGCCATATACCAAAAAGACCGCAACGACGCCCTTGCCTCGTCTGGCGTTGTGGCAATAATTGTAGATAAGGGTGTTGCTTGCCGGCAATTACAGTTTAAAACACCCCTAGAGGCAGTTGCAGTCCGTGCGATACTGTTTAATAAACTAGTAACAATTTCCTCACTATACAACCCCCCAAACTGCCATCTTTCAAAAACAGAATTCCAAAGCTTTATTAATGAACTGCTCGAACCTTATATTGTCGTCGGAGATTTCAATGCACACAACACCCTTTGGGGAGGTTGTTGTTGTGATGCCTGGGGACGCTTAGTAGAAAGCCTCCTCTTCGCTACAGGTGCATGCTTACTAAATAATAAAGAGCCTACATTCTATAGCGTGGCAAACAAAACATTTTCATCGATCGATTTGAGCATTGCATCTGGTACACTCGTACCGTATCTAGAGTGGAACGTGCTTAAAAACCCATATGGGAGCGACCATTTTCCAACTGTCATAAAATCAACAAAATATGATCAATGCTCCCCATGCGTCCCCCACTGGATAGTCGAGTCAGCCGACTGGAAACGTTATAAAGAACTCACCCGCATGACCTGGGAAGACATCTCTGCACTTCCTATTGATGACGCCGTGGCATATTTGACAGCATTTATTGTTGATGCGGCGTCACTGTGTATCCCTGAATCAACTGGATCGCCCACTAGGCGACGTGTTCCCTGGTAGAATGCGGAGTGCAAAGAAGCTCGTAAAAATCAAAATAAGGCTTGGAGTCACCTTCGCGAATCTCCAACTGCCGAGAATCTTATCAATTTCGAGAAAATAAAGTCACTAGGTAGAAGAACACGCCGCCGGGCCAAACGGGAAAGTTGGCAAAAATACATCAATAGCATCAATTCATATACAGACGAACGGAAAGCCTGGAATAGGGTCAACAAAATAAAAGGCCGTGAAACTCACCCTCTACCTTTAGTAAACACACAAGGAGACACTATTGAGGACCAAGCTGATTCGCTAGGGGCACATTTCTAGTACATCTCGAGTTCATCCCATTACTCAGATACATTTCTAAGATATCAGCGACAAGTGGAACGACAGCCTCTGAGCCGGAAAGGAAATAAAAATGAACCTTACAACGGGCCATTTAACATGATGGAATTTCAGGCTGCACTGAACTGTTGCAATAAATCAGCTCCTGGAGGCGATCGAATAGTTTATGAAATGATTGAACACCTACACGCCGAAACACACAAAACACTACTATCACTCTTTAATTCCATATTCTCTGCCAGTTACATTCCATCTGCCTGGAAGCAAGCAGTCGTAATGCCTATTCTCAAAGAGGGCAAGGATCCAACTTCGGTCTGCAGCTACAGGCCTATAACCCTGACAAGCTGCCTATGCAAACTCTTTGAGAAAATGGTAAACAGACGCCTAATTCATTATCTTGAGAGCAACAAAATACTAGACCCCTTGCAGTGTGGTTTTAGGGGGGGTAGATGTACGACAGAGCACCTTGTCCGCATGGAGGCGAATATCCGAGATGCCTTCGTGCACAAGCACTTTTTATAAGCCGTATTTTTAGATATGGAAAGGGCATACGACACAACCTGGCGTATTGGAATTCTTCGTGATCTGGCTTGTATGGGTGTCAGAGGCAATCTCTTGAACCTGATTCAAAGCTACCTCTCTAATCGTACGTTCCGTGTGAGGGTTGGTAAAGTACTATCTCGTCAATTTACGCAGGAAACAGGTGTGCCACAAAGTGGTGTACTGAGCTGCACGCTCTTCATCGTAAAAATGAATTCCCTCTATAGCGTCATACCGCGAACAATGTTTTATTCAGTGTATGTGGATGACGTACAGATAGGATTTAAATCATGCAATATTTCTATCTGTGAGCGACATATACAGCTTGGCCTAAACAAAATATCTAAGTGTGCTGACGAGAATGGATTCAAGTTAAACCCCCAAAAAAGCACATGCGTTCTATTCTGTAAAAAGAGATGTATATTACCTGACCCTGTTGTCCATCTTAATGGACAGCCGCTATCTGTTAGCCACGAACATAAATTTTTAGGAATCATCTTAGACTCTAAACTAACATTTGTCCCTCACCTTAAGTATCTGAGAGCAAGATGTCTGAAGACAATGAACTTACTAAAGCTCTTGTCCCGCACATCTTGGGGAAGTGACAGGAGATGCCTTTTGAACCTCTACAAAAGCCTTATACGGTCCCGCCTCGACTATGGAGCAATAGTATATAGCTCTGCTGCGCCTAGTGCTTTAAAGATGCTAGATCCCATTCACCACTTGGGTATACGCCTGGCTACAGGCGCTTTTAGGACAAGTCCCGTAGAAAGCCTGTATGTGGAGTGTAATGAATGGTCGTTACATCTCCAAAGGACATATTTAACCTTTTCCTATGCTCTCAAAGTAAAATCAGACGTGCAGCATCCATGTCACTCATCTATTCATGAAGTTTCTACGGCCAGATTATTTCGTAACCGCCCAGCTATTAGAGCTCCATTGAGCCTTCGTTTGACAACACTGGCAGAAGAAACAGGTGTCTTAGCTCCAGAGAATGTCCTAATGGCACCCACTCTCCTGCTCCCACCATGGGAATGGCAGACCATTGAATGCGACGTCTCTTTCGTAGAAATATCTAAGAGGGCGCCAGAAGCACATATACAATTCCATTTCCGTGAACTTCAGGAGTACTCCTGTACAGAATACTATACAGACGCTTCCAAGTCCTCTAAAGGAGTTTCATACGCAGCTCTGGGACCTTCATTTTCAGTATCCGGGGCACTAAATCCACACACAAGTATATTTACAGCTGAAGCCTACGGTATACTATCGGCTGTTCAAAACATAAGGCTCACAAAACTTGCTAGGGCTTTGTGTTTACAGATTCATTAAGTGTAGTTAGAGCCCTACTTAGCCCAAGAAAATATAAAAGCTCAGTTTTTAGTGAGCTGTACAGTTTGTTGTGCTCCCTATATATGTGCAATCAAGTGATTGTCATATGCTGGGTACCTGGTCACAAAGGTATAAAAGGCAACGAAGCTGCTGACCAAAGCGCTAGGATAGCGATGCAGGTTCAAATATCCCCAACCCTGCTGCAGACCTAAAGCCTTTTCTGCGCAGTAAATTGAGGAATAATTGGCAAGGCGAGTGGTATACACAATCAATGAATAAGCTTCAAATAATAAAACCAAAACTGGGGAATTGGATAAATGGGAAAATAGCAAGGTACAAGGAAGTACTTCTTTGCCGATTAAGGATAGGCCACACATACGGTACCCACTCTCATCTCTTGACTGGGGGCGATCCTCCAACCTGTGTTAAGTGCGGCAATAGTCTCACAGTCCTCCATGTTCTTATTCAGTGCCCTGCAATAGAAACAGAGAGGAAAAAGTATTGCCCTGCTGCATATGGCGAGAATTTACCGCTTCACCCTGCATTTTTTCTTAGCGATGAACCGCTTTTTAATCTGCAAACAGTCTTAGAGTTTTTAGCCGAAACGGACACCCTGAAAATCATTTGGCCAGGCAACTCTTAGCACACGAATAACAGCCCTGCATTCAAGGGCTCTCTTGAAACTCTGGTGTCAGTGTTATGTTTTATTGCATCATGTTTTAACGAAAGCCCATTGCCATAGCCCACATCACATCCTAGTCACCGTCATTATTTTAGCACCTATATATTCTACTCCACTTACAGCGGAAGTTTTTAGGCCCTTTTACAGCCATAGCACATCTACCATGATGAGTTCATTGTGCACGTCATCCACAATACATCGTCAACATTACCACCAGCTGCCATGGCACTCTTTGGCCAAACCTGGCCCTTGCGCCACAAAACACCACACATCAATCAATCTTCAAGTCTCGTGTTTTGCTTGCGGTAACTTCCCAAAATCATTCCATCACATGCCTGGAAATTTCCTAATCTCATCACAGCCCCTAATCCACTGCCGCCCTTGACTAAGTTTTGTTTCCATTAGCAACCTTTTGTTACCCTAATTGACCATAATTTATTTGTTATACGCACAGCACGATCGGTAGAACTTCAATTTTTCCTCCTTACCTCAACTAGAATGTGCCAGCTGTGTTTGTTCTCTTGCCAATCGATACTGTACTGTCTTCTTATCTCAATTTGGAGGGTGTAAAATTCAGCACAAAACCTGGAACAACCCACAAAGAGACAAGACAAGCACTGGCAACAGTGCCAGTGCTTGTCTCGTCTCTTCTTTGTGGGTTATCCTGGGTTTCGCGCTGAATTTTTCACTTTCAATATACCATGTACCAGCTTGCACCAACCGAAGTTTTATTGAAGTTCCTATCTCAATGTTACACCTATCATATTCTGTTCCATCAGTCATTGTACAGGCACTAGTTTCTTCTCAAGCTTATTTAAGTAACTCATGAGAGATATAATAACAAAATTTGTCCATTTAAGAATTGTCACTAAAAAAGGTCAGTTCTCTAAATAGAGTTCAAATATTACAGGCCATTGTTCTCATTCCCCCAGCTTATTCCATCGTTGAATATCCCTTCCTAAAGGCAGCCTGTTCTCTATGCTAATTAAATATAAGTGTGGCCCTGATTCTATTAGATCAAAAAAACCTTAGCAACATTTTGTGCAATATCAAAAGCAATCTAACTGGTCTATAATTCTATCTTATTTATTTTATTTACACGTGCTTCAGCGTGTGTAGGGGGTTATATAGCAGGATATGTGAGTGTACAAAAATGTGGTAAATTCACAAGGCACCAGGCGCTCTGGAACCAGGGGAGGCAGTGGGGGTGGGTGTCCCCACAGGTTCCATTGCAAGAGGACATCGCCCCCAACCTGCCCAGTTTTGAAGGCAGACTCCCCCTCTACTATAGTAAATTAAGCATTGGTTTCATAGTGACAAAAAAAAAAGTTTGTGTAAGCGGAATGAGCCATGGCTTCTGCATTGTATACTGACTCCTGATATGTGAATATGCTCTTTCAAAATTTCATACTGAAATCTGGAGGTAGTGAGCAAATTGTCTGACAAAGGCATTCATAGATTTAGACCACTGCTTGTTGGTGTTTTTCTCAGAAAGGGCGGAAAGATGTGCACTGTCCCCTCCCTGCAACTTAGGGTCATACCTGCCTTTTTTGTAATACATGAACAACCGAAAACAGGTTGGATGAAGCATAATTGTCCTCACCAAATGCACAAGTAAAATCAACATAACCATCTGTGGCAATATTGTTAAGCCTCACGCAAAACTTGATCATGCAGCTTTGCTAATGTGAGCTTGCCATGGCTCACGGCCAGCTGAACTGGAAATAATACACTTTCAAATCAATACCGCTACCACCAATATTTGAGAAAGAATACTGCAATTTTGGTTGAAAATTAATGCTGTAAAGTTGCTAAAAAACGCCAGTAGATGTCTCAATGAGCATGCACCGAAGAGTACCAGACGCTATCTTGGTCTTTATTGAACAAGCATTGTACGAGGCAACTGAATTTAAATGCTGGTATGCTAGTAGTTCACACTATTACGAGAAAGCGTTTGAATCAGTCGAAACCTCAGCACTCATGGATGCATTACGGAATCAGGATGTAGACGAGCCGTATGTAAAAATACTGAAAGATATCTGTAGCGGCTCCACAGCCACCGTAGTACTCCATAAAGAAAGCAACAAAATCCCAATAAAGAAAGGCGTCAGGCAGGGAGATACGATCTCTCCAATGCTATTCACAGCGTGTTTACAGGAGGTATTCAGAGACCTGGATTGGGAAGAATTGGGGATAAGAGTTAATGGAGAATACCTTAGTAACTTGCGATTCGCTGATGATATTGCCTTGCTTAGTAACTCCGGGGACCAATTGCAATGCATGCTCACTGACCTGGAGAGGCAAAGCAGAAGGGTGGGTCTAAAAATTAATCTGCAGAAGACTAAAGTAATGTTTAACAGTCTCGGAAAAGAACAGCAGTTTACGACAGGTAGCGAGGCACTGGAAGTTGTAAGGGAATACATCTACTTAGGGCAGGTAGTGACCGTGGATCCGGATCATGAGACTGAAATAATCAGAAGGATAAGAATGGGCTGGGATGCGTTTGGCAGGCATTCTCAGACCATGAACAGCAGGTTGCCATTATCCCTCAAGGGAAAAGTGTATAACAGCTGTGTCTTACCAGTTCTCACGTACGGGGCACAAACCTGGAGGCTTACGAAAAGGGTTCTACTTAAATTGAGGACGACGCAACGAGCTATGGAAAGAAGAATGATAGGTGTAACGTTAAGGGATAAGAAAAGAGCAGATTCGGTGAGGGAACAAACGCGAGTTAATAACATCTTAGTTGAAATAAAGAAAAAGAAATGGGGCATGGGCAGGACATGTAATGAGGAGGGAAGATAACCGATGGTCATTAAGGGTTACGGACTGGATTGGATGATGCTAGCAGTAAGGTTTAGGTTCAATTCGTGGTGACGGCGTGTGGAAAACGAAGTGGCCAAACGTAATCATTATTCGAAAGATGAAACAGTTAATGATAGAATGAAGAAACTTTAATAATAAGGTATCTCTATGCACTGACAGATACTGTAAATTGTATGATTACATGGCTGATGAAGACAAGAAGTAATCGTCGAAGTCTTGATAAACAAAGAAATTAGCCTTCTGGAAGGCTTCCAGTTTGTTAATGTATGTTAGCTTAATTGTGCAGATTACATAAAACTGTGCCATATTATAAAACAGAACATGTTAGCAATTTATGCCTCAGCAGTTAACATGCTTTGGAGGTGATATGAGTGTTCGCTGCAAATATTTAAATTGCAGTATTTAAATTCGTCGGATATAAAAAAAATTTGTCTTTAGGAATAATTCCTAGAAAAGGTCGGTTATCTAATGGGAGTTCAACAATTACAGCTTCATCATTGTATTGGCAACATTGTCGAGCTCTAAAAGCACAAAAGCACAAAACAAAGAGTTCTATGTGTAAGAGATTTTCATGATCGGCGCCTAGTGCTCTTACTTTTCTGCTCAGTATTTCTGAAATCAATGAATCAATGAAGATTACTGTAATATTTCATTTTATGAAAAATTCTCGGCCAATCCTCTCTGTGAAGGTGGAATGCCAGCGAAGCCCCCAATCCATAGTGTGAACGTGGTTGGTGAGCAAAGCCAAACTAGTGCACGAAACAAAACACGTTTGTTTGTAACTTGCGTTTGAGCACACTTCTTAGGTAATTAGCTTAATGAAACTGGGAAGGACTAGAGTTTTATCCTAGCAAACAAACAAAGGGCTGTCCATTTCCTTCGCGTAGAAGTCCATGTATTGACAGCAGACGGGAATTCCACAACTTTTACAACATCACTGTGAACTACCTAATTATGAAAAGTAAATGAAATTTGGCATAATGGTATAATCGTCATAGCGGCCAATTGTCATAATTTTTTGTGAAAGTTTTGATAAAACAAGAGTGACAATAGGTACGCACATACATTGTGGTATCACCTCTGTTATTTAATGCATAAACATTTCTATGCCTATACAACGAGAAATTTGTCCGTCTTGTAAGACAGTGAATGGCTCATACTCCCCTAAGCAATGGCTCATACTCCTGTAAGCAAGCAAAAAAAAATTATCTACATGAGAGTTTACCGATCTTGAAAATGGTGCCTATTGATAACTAATCTACTGACGGTGCATATTATTAGAGTCGTCGGACGATCCCACCGCTGGTATACAGTTGTAGGAGTTGTCGGACGATCTCGCCGCTGCCACCATTTGTAAGGGTTGGAGGTCGTAGAGAGGAACTTGGTAGGAACTAGATGAACAGGGTTTATTTACAGTATTTACATTTTAAACAAGTGATACATTTACACAGTCTAGCGTGACTCCCAAATGGAGCCCTCAAGACGAAGCATACAGCATGCGAGCACGCAGCTCACGAGTACATTGACGAGCACAGAGCACGACGACAAGCACCCCTGGGAACCGACAAACCGCCGTTTTTAAACACTTCATGTTCCCTAGATCCCTAAGTGAGGCAAAACGTTCGACGTCATCGTAAACAGGCCGCCTCTCTGCGGGACGTTTTACAAACACACACACGCACACATAGGTTTCAGTGCCCCCTCCGCGGCAGACGACCTTTGCAGCGCAGTCGTCGTGGTGTCCATTGTCCTGCGTCCCCGTAGCCAGGTGGTCACGCCCGACCCCAGCCGGCGCCTCTAAATTCCCGAGCGGACCTCGCACAGTGGCCTCCGCCGCGGTACATTGTCTGGTGTCTCGAAAAGCACATGGGGAGGTTCCGCCAATTACCTCCCCTCGAGAACTCCCCTGAGCTGGCCTCCGCCGCGTGGTTACCGGTTGTCCGCAGTTCTCTGAAGTAAGTTCATGGTTGGTTAGCGCTGTCCTCGCTGGTTCTCTGAAGGGCGCCCCCACCGCGGGTGGATCGAAACACGTGCAGCGGGCTAAAATGCACGTTGCCACCTCGGCAGGCCATTCCTAACAATTTCCAAGTGATGAGACGTATAAACTTTTGCATAGAATGAAGCGATTCTGCATCAAATTCGGGAGCCGTGTTTTTGTACACGCAGATTTGTCGACGGACACAAAAAAATCAACGGAACCTTAGCCATAAACAACTTTCATGTAAAAATTCTCCAAATGGTGCTGCAAGGCGCTGATGTGCATCTCCTTAAGGCTTATGAGAATGAGCTGGACTAAAAGCTTGAAGCTCTGTAACACCCATTTCAGAACACCCTCCAGTAATTCTTGAAATAGCTAGCCACAGAGGGTAGAGGCAACTATTTAGCAATGCGTTACTCACAGCAGTGGGTGTCAGAAATGTACAATTTATAACAAGGTCTTTAAAATTCTCTATCTACTCGGAATAACCCCTTTATGTGTCAATTTAGTTCATTGAAAGTTTAGTTTCACCACACTTATATCTTCAGAATCATATAAAAACTTACAGCCACAGGAATAGATTACAAATTTTCAATTCTTCAGTCGTCTCATGTTTACAGAATGTGTACTACATGTGAGAACCCTTTACAGGAGCATCTTAAATGAAAACATCAACTATTTCATGTCCAGCATATTTGGAAAGCACCTATCCAGCCGCTTGAAAAATATGCCTGATGTAAAACATACTTATACTGAGGGCAAACACCCAGCCGTAAATAAAATAGATATCCAAATTTGTAGCACAGCTACAATAGGAAGTGCCTCAATATGTATGCAACATGTCCTGAATGTGATTTTTGTCAATGCTCTTGCTTTTGATCTTGTCATGCAAAATTGCGCACACGGTGCCTGAAGGGAAGAAATTAATTTTAGCTTCCATGCTATAAATGTCGAATTGAAGCTGGTACATCGTTAAGTGCTCAATGCATGTAAACTCAGTAGGAATTTCAAGACTAGAACCAGTTATAATATTTGTCTAAAACATTTATCATAAACTTCACTGTGTTTTTGAGATGCAAGTGATAAAGAAAAAAGAGTAATGTTTTTCCTAGTCATAAAGTGGAAAAGAACAAAGGGTCATAATTTATAATATTGCTACGGAACAATATGTGCGATCACGAAAAGGCGAGCAGTGCGAAGACGACGACGACGATGAGAAGCTAGCGCGGGCTGTTGCCTCTTGGCCAAGCGCAGCGTATTTTCTTGTAAATATACTTGTACATAGCTTTTCGTCTGCGTCTTCCTACGTAACATATCTGGTGGAGGTGGACGTTCCCTGTACCTCGTCACGGAGCTTCGCAGTGGACGGTACGTCGAGCCTTCCTTCATGGCTCTCGGCGACGACAACCGGACTCCCCCGGCTCCGACACCTGCTGCCATTTCGACGGCCTACATCACTCTCCCCGCTCCCCGTGATCCTGGCGTATTCTCGGGCAAAGATGGGGAAGACGTCGATGACTGGATCAGCTTGTATGAACACGTCAGCCGCAATAACCGGTGGGACCCTACTATTATGTTCGCCAACGTAGTCTTTTACCTCGGTGGCACACCTAGAGTTTGGTATCGCACGCACGAAGATGAGCTCACCAGTTGGGATTCACTTAAGACACAGCTTCGGGACTTGTTCGGCAACCCCTACGGTCACCAACTTGCCTCGCAGAAGGCGCTTTCCGGCCGTGTGCAGACGTCAACAGAGCCCTACGTCACGTACATTCAGGACGTCTTGGCTCTGTGCCGCAAAGTTGACACCCACATGACTCAGTCAGACAAGGTTGCCCACATCCTCAAAGGCATTGCCGATGACGCCTTCAACTTGCTCGTTTGCAACAACGTAGCGACGGTGGATGCTGTTATAAAGAGTGCCGCCGCCTGGAACTCGCTAAAAGCCGACGTATTGACCAGCAGTTTGCCCATCTGCCCAACACCCCAGCGACATCTTCCTGTGCCGACACTCCTCGTCCCAACAACGCTGCCGATGTTACCAGGATCGTCCGGCGTGAGATCGAGGCTGCCTATCCGGCTGCCTTCGACTCCAGTCCCACCAACACATCTGCAGTCACGGTCTCACTGATCCAGGCAGTTGTCCACCAAGAGTTCGAAAACATGGGTCTTCACACCATCTGCTCGGCCCATCGTCCTGATACCCGCCCGGCTCCTTCGATTCCGCCCCGTCCCGCACCTTCTTACCCACCACGTTTCCGCAACCTATTTGAATAGCGCACTGCTGACGACAAGCCCATTTGTTTCCACTGCCATCGAATCGGGCACATTTCTCGGCACTGTCGCAGTCGCTGGAGTTCCCCGACCCGGTCTACTTATACCGCCTACTCTCGCCCCCCAGGTGGCCCTTCTCGTCCTTATGCCGCACGCTCCGATAACGCCGCCGCTGATTCTCCTGCACCGAACCGCTCCTATTCTCGCTCGCCTTCGCCCCAACAACGACAATCTCGCTCTCCCCAGCCCCGTCGCTCCTATTCGCCGACTCCCTTCGGACGCTGCTCCCAGCCGGAAAACTAGACGATGCAGCGCCTCGAGGTGACGCTGCATTGCTCTCTACGCCGCCAAATTCTCTACTGACGTTGCCCACTCATCTGAACCTTCTTGACGTGCAAGTCGACGGTGTTTCTGTGTCTGCACTCATAGACACTGGGGCGCATTTGTCCGTAATGAGCGCTGACCTTCGTAACCGGCTCAAGAAAATTATCACGCCCGCCACGACGCCTGTTGTCCGTGTCGCCGATGGCGGAACAGCCCCCGTAATTGGTATGTGTGCCGCCCGCGTCTCCTTCGCCGATCGCTCAACAATCGTGCTATTCACAGTCATCGCCCACTGTCCCCATGACATCATTCTCGGCTTAGACTTCCTCTCCGCACATTCTGCTCTCATCGATTGTTCCGCCAGTACTCTCCGCCTTGACCTGCCTGTTCTGGATCCTGCTGAACCACACCCCAGTCGCCTCAGTTCCGTCGACTTCGTTCGCTTGCCACCTTCGGCACTGACCTACGTTGACCTAGTGTCATCCCCACCAGTCCCCGACGGTCACTACATGGCGGCTCCTATGCAAGACGTCCTCCTTACACACGGGATCACATTACCTCATACAGTTTCATCTATTACGGCGAATCGCGTCTGCCTGCCAATGGTCAATTTTGGCTTGACGACACAAGTGCTGCCACGCGGGATGTCTCTGGCCCAGCTTTGCTCATTCGCGGATCACTCAGTAGCATCCATTGCAGTAGACGACGCTTCATCCGATGCTCCTCTACCATCGCAGTCGGCAAATTGTACCATCGCTGACTTACAGAAAATGATTGCGGCCGACTTGCCGTCCGAGCACGCTCGTGAACTCTACCACGTTCTGTTTTCCTACCACGATATTTTTGACTTTAACGATCGTCCTTTGGCCCAAACTACAGCTGTCAAACATCGCATTAATACCGGCGATGCCCCTCCTATTCATCGCCGGCCGTATCGAGTGTCACCAGCTGAGCGTCAAGTTATTCACGCAGAAGTTCGCAAAATGCTTGCCAAGAACATTATTGAACCATCATATAGTCCATGGGCGTCACCTGTTGTACTGGTCAAAAAGAAGGATGGCTCATGGCGCTTTGGCGTGGACTATCGGCACCTTAACAGGGTTACCAAAAAGGTCGTGTATCCCCTACCTCGGATTGATAACGCCCTTGACTGCCTCCACGGTGCTCGCTATTTCTCCTCTATTGACCTTCGCTCCGGCTACTGGCAGATTGCCGTGGACGATTTCGACCGCGAGAAGACTGCTTTTGTAACACCCGATGGTCTTTATCAATTCAAAGTGATGCCGTTCGGTCTATGTAACGCCCCTGCCACTTTTGAACGCATGATGGACTCCCTTCTTCACGGTTTCAAATGGTCCACGTGCCTGTGCTACTTGGATGACGTTATCATATTCTCCCCAACGTTCGCTACGCACCTCGAGCGCCTCTCAGCAGTCCTGGACGTTTTTCGTCGAGCCGGTCTGCAACTCAACGCATCGAAGTGTCAATTCGGCCGTCGCCAGATTACCGTCCTTGGACATCTCGTTGACGCGAACGGAGTGCAACCGGACCCAGGCAAGATCCATGCTGTTGGGCACTTCCCTGTTCCGAAGTGTGTCAAGGATGTGCGCAGCTTCATCGGCCTTTGTTCGTACTACCGCCGTTTCGTGAGAAATTTCGCCGCCATAGCACGACCACTAACCGAGCTTTTGAAAAAAGACGCCCCTTTCCAGTGGGGCGATAACGAGGCCTCTGCATTCTCACATCTAATCGACATTCTCACAACGCCTCCCGTTCTGGCCCATTTCGATCCTTCTGCGCCTACCGAAGTCCGTACTGATGCCAGCGGTCACGGAATTGGCGCAGTACTGGCACAACGCCAGCATGGCCACGACCGTGTTATCGCTTACGCCAGCAGGCTCCTCTCACCCGCGGAGCGCAACTATTCCATCACTGAGCGTGAGTGTCTGGCCCTAGTTTGGGCGGTTGCGAAATTCCGCCCATACTTATATGGCCGACCCTTTTCCGTTCTCACAGACCATCACGCGCTTTGCTGGTTATGCTCACTGAAAGATCCTACAGGAAGACTTGGTCGCTGGGCCTTACGCCTCCAAGAATATTCGCATACTGTCACCTATAAATCTGGCCGTCTACACAAGGACGCTGACTGCCTGTTTCGCTACCCGGTCGACGAGCCTGACGACGCCGACAGTATAGCGCCAACGGCATTTTCTCTGTGTCTGCCTTCGCTAACATCGCCGATGAGCAGTACCGAGACCTATCGCTGCGAGCACTCATCGAGCGTCTGCGCTCAACACCTACCGACGCATCCGTTCGCCGATATGTCCTCCAGGGCGGCATTCTGTATCGAAGGAACTTCCTCCCTGACGGCTCTGATCTTCTTCTTGTCGTGCCAAAACAGCTACGACAGACTGTGCTCTTTGAGATGCATGACGCACCCACTGCAGGACATCTTGGGGTAACCCGCATGTACGACCGCGTCCGCCGCCGCTTCTATTGGCCTGGTCTCGCTCGCTCCGTTCGACGCTATGTTGCTGCCTGTGATCCCTGCCAAAATACATTGAGAGAAATCATGTGGGAAAGGTTGCTGTCACTTTGCAAATATAAATATTCACATTTCAACCAATATTATATATTTTTAAATTAAATTAAATTAAGGGGTTTTACGTTCGAAAACCACGTTCTGATTATGAGGCATGCCGTAGTGGGGGACTCCGGAAATTTCGACCATCCGGGGTTCTTTAGCGTTCACCTAAATCTAAGTAAACGGGTGTTTACGCATTTCGTCCCCATCGAAATGCGGCCGCCGTGGCCGAAATTCGATCCCGCGACCTCGTACTTAGCAGCCGAACACCATAGCCACAAAGAATAACATATTTTTCATTCGATGTCATATGACATTGTTTCTCTGCACCTGCGTTTTGCTGCTCTATAAAACAGCCTTGACCCTTGACATGTGTCACCTAATTGTCGCAGGAAATAGCATTCAACTTTCTACAAATGAAAAACAAGAACAACCTGGCAACCAAGATTCAGCAAAAACTATAGCCCTGAAAGCCACATTGGATGCCTCGCCTATAAGACTCTATATGGACATTTAGGTTGGTATGCAGAACAGAATTTGCACTTGTCTTCATCAAGTGCAAAGGTGCACGCGACTGAGAAAATGGCGTCTATACAGCATTTACCGATAGCTGTGATGTGCTTGTCTCTCAAAATTAAAGGAAGCACACCATCCTGTAGGTTCATCCAAGCTTTCTCTGTGGTAGCCAGCCCTTAAATAATAGAAATACTAGAATTCTACCAGCAGCTGGACTTTGTAAAGGAGCACCTTAGCTTTTGGTCTCATGCTGTCAAGGAATGCATCTGTGGAAGCTCCTTCCTTCCCTTTACGGAAGCATATATGCTGTAGTCTTGAGGCGGCGGAGTGTCTGGCTGTACAACTTGAAGTGATGCGCTCCTACAACAAGATATTCAAGATGTACCTCATTTTTCTACGCACACAGAAGCGAAACCTGTTGAAACCTGGCTACATTAAAAGAAAAGTTCTCTTCTTTAAATGGATGTCTTTGTGATGTACCGGTAACGGTAGTGCATCGTTTTATCAGTCAAAAAGGTGCTAAATTGTTTTAGGACGGGCTACAAATGACTTTGAAAAAAAAAAAAAGCTTTGGCTTGATTTTGCATACCGGCCATTTGATATTTGATTGTGCCCGGTGAAGATGACATGTCCTTATATATACCTGGACTACACTGTTTATGGATAACACGATTTTTGGATCACAATGCTGAGTCAATTGTTTCTTCTTCATTGCAGTTTATTTGAATTATTGCTCTAAGTCGCTCTGCCGATGCTACAGCAGTGGAGAATAGCTGATCAAGAGAGCGCAATTGCACCAGCAGCTGCTACGATTGTGTAATGCTCACTCAACATCTGTGTACTGAATCACAAACAGGTGCTCGCGCCACCTAGTGTTCTAGCACGCCGCCTTCCCAGTTGCGCTTCTACATATGATGATAATGATTGAGCGCGTCTGCTTCGACTTCATAAGCATTCTTCTAGTGCTCGATTTCTTCTCATGTTTACTGGATGTCGCTGAAATTGTAGTGTTTTCATGAAGATAGCATAAAGGCTGTGATTGGGGAAGCTCAAATATAAATTTAATAAAACCCGAATGAATTAAAAATTTAAAAGCTCAAAGGTTGTTTTAGGAGACTAGTGGCGAAGTCCAGATAGGTAAGAGGAGAGAAAAAAGCCGAATCTTTCCGCTTCACCACAGGGAGGCGCAACTTCCACAAATTTATTATTTTTATTTATTTATTTATACTTACTGCAGCCCGTTAGGGCTATGGCAGGAGTGGGTGAACATGCGAGTAAAACAAATTATTATATGCAGAAACAGGAACATAGAAATAGAAAAGTGTAATGGAACTATACATCAGCAATAGCATTTAAAAATTGAGAAATGGGTAACAAACGAACTTCGGCAGGTAACAAATTCCACTGTTCAGTCATGCGGGGAAAAAAACTGTATTTGAAAGTGTTAGTGCGTGGATGAAGTAGTCTGATATTAGAAGCGTGATAAGCTCTAGTTGAAGTCGGGCAAGCAGGCGTTAAAAGGGAGGCATCTGATAGGTGACAAAGAGAGTTCTTATCAGAATAGAAATTCTTCAGAGATTCTATGTGCCGCCGTCTAGAAAGAATCTGAAGGTTTAATTCCACAAGAGCAGTTGACGGTGAAAAGTCTCGGTCGAAGCGACGGTAAACAAAACGAATAGCCTTCCTCTGGACCGACTCAATACAATTAATTTTACATACTTTATATGGGTTCCATACGGAGGAAGCATATTCTAAAATTGGACGAATCAGTGTTTTGTATGCTAGTAATTTAGTGTCCATCGGAGCAGCAGACAAAGTCCGGCGGATGCAACCAAGTTTTTTTAACGCTTTACTAAAATGGTAATCTATATGTTTGGACCAAGACAATGTGGGTGTAAAAATGACGCCTAAATATTTGTATTGAAAAACTCGTGTTAGTGGTACACCGTTGCATATATAATCAAAACATACGGGCATTTGTCTGTTAGTGAAATACATTATAACAGTTTTGTCAAAATTGATGCTCATTTTCCAGGTAGCGCACCAGTCACAAAATAAAACAAAGACATCTTTAAGGCGCTGATGATCAGCGAGTGAGTCAACTGGGCTGTACATAGAGGCGTATTTTTGAAGTAACATGGCCTGGAAGGTCGTTAATAAACAATAAGAATAGTAGAGGGCCAAGTACAGATCCCTGTGGGACCCCTGAGGTGAGGTCGACTACAGACGAATCCGCAGAGTCATAGCATACGAATTGGGAACGCAAGGCAAGGAAACTGGAAATCCAAGACACTAACTGAGGGTTATTTAGAATATTATGGAGTTTCAAAAGCAATTTAGAGCGTAGTACAGTGTCGAAAGCTTTGCTGAAGTCAATGAAAATGGTGTCAATCTGATTACCTAAATCGATGTAACGGGAAAGGTCATGAGTGAACTCCATAAGTTGGGTTACAGTACTAAAACCGTGTCTGAAGCCATGCTGAAAGCTGTTCAATAGGTTATTCTTTTCAAGGAACATTATTATAGGCTTATAGATTATGTGTTCTAGTATTTTACATGAGGTTGGAGTTAAATAAATTGGCCTATAGTTAGATAAGCGCTGTCTGTCACCAGATTTATATAAAGGTAGTACTTTAGCTCTTTTCCAGGAAGAAGGCACAACGCCACTATTAAGGGACTTCTGACATATAATGAACAGATATTTAGATGTCCATAGCGAGAATCGTACTAAAAAGGAATTCGGAATTCCATCAGGGCCGGCTTGTTTTTTAGTATCTAAGTTTAGTACGAGATTCAATACACCTAGGCTAATGTTGATATCATCAATTGCATAAGAATCGTTAGTTGTAAGTGTTAAAATACGACTCGTACTTCTTTTGTTTTTCGAAAGCAGATTGCTTGCTCGCACTCCCCTCCCCCCCCCTCCTCCTGCGAATGGTCACTACAACAAATACCGCACGAAACAGTCTAGACTTACTGTGCATTTTATTTCCGCAGCTGTTGCGTCTCTGGTTCGTGTTACAGAATAGTAGCGATTACGTGACGCCGCCCTCGGAACGCTTGCATACATGAGTGCCGCATGAAAAATTGCACTTCCATGCTGCAGCAGCCGTCGTTCCATTAGATCAAGCCCGACGGGGCCGCGCGAGTTCGCGGTGCTATCCGCCGGATTTAATTACGAGAAAAATTGGCAGCACATCCATCCTTCGGAGATCATTGGTGACGTTAGTGCAATTACAAATATTTCACCTGTGATGGGTGTATAATTGATGTAAATTCTACACTACATGGTTATGTGCCATTACTAGTAGCACATACACAGTGATAAAAAATTTACCGATGAATACGATACTCCCTAATGCAAAATTTGAGCGCAACTCTATACATGTTTTCACTTCGCGATATATTGGCTGGCGCGGAAAATCTGTCTCGTGCGGCAGGTTGCCAACGGAGCGGAGTGTGGCGTGACTGCCTCGCTAATTTGGAGGTAGTGAGAGGCAGTGGGTGCGTGACGTGTGGCAGCCACCACAGACACGCGTCACCCACGCGCAGCCGCCGCAGACAGACCTCTCAGACGACGCGCGCTACTCTGGCGCCATCTCGTAGCTATCGTCGCCGCACTACGCTTTTTTTTCACGCTTTCGCCGTATACGTCCTCATCCTCCGCTTTCCTCCTCGCGTCTTTCGTCCCCCGCTGCGCTCTTTCGCTTGGTTACGCTGACGCTCGCCGCAGGAACGGGCTAGGAGCTGTCCTCTAAAAGCTTGCTATAGTAGGATGCAACTTTAAACATAAAACAGCAGTTGGCAACCAAGGCACACAGACCGAGTGGTATGGATATTCTAGAGACCATACGCGCGGGGTAGTTACTCCGCCAGCCAATCACAGAAACAAACAAAATCGTCGTCATGCGACCATTTCAAAATGGCGTCCTACTTGTTACCTCCGGAGCGTCTGCTGTTCTTGAAGAGTCTTTTCATCGGCGGAAGCAATAAGGTGTGCAACAGACATTGGAAAAGTACATGGAGTCTGAGTATTTCACTCTTCAAAAGTCCGCAGTACAGTTCATTTCACTGCTTACCCCATTTTACTCATGAAACTTCACGGCCAACTGAAGTGAAACTTGACAATAAGTAGTTGCAGTGAAGCAAGTGTTTTATTTCAGTTCAATAAAGAATTAGGCTTTCACCGTTGCACTATAATTGACGAGTGAAAACGTACAAAATTACGCGCTTATGTTATTATTTTTGTGGTTACCACCTTATTTAGCTAACAGGGAAACTTCGAAGTATGAACTATTTGCAGCCTCGCGGAGGAACAGCAGCTGGCGGTTATGAGGGCGTGGGCGGGGCTTCACTGCAGATTTGAGTTGTATCCGATTATAGGAAGCTAGAACTCGATCGCACCCGTCCTAGTGACCCAAGTTTCAAAGAGGTTCAGCACAGCAGCCTGATCTCCTGCCCAGTGATCTAAGGTGGCGGGAAAGCGGTTAGCCGAGGACAAACATACAAGTAGAAATACCGCAAACTTGATGAAGCTCCCAAAGAATGCTAATCGCATTAAAAGCGATCTATCGGCTGAGTTTTTCAATTTATTTAACAAATTAATCTGCGACCAGCGCTTTAAACCCTTGAGACAGCACGGCAAGACGCACGTTTATGTTAAATGCCTCTTCGGCACAGGCCTCGTGCAAGACCACAATCTCTGCAGCGTAAATTACGGACCTCCTTGCGTTCTTACACTCCCACCAAGCTTCTATCGTTGCTGATTGCCGACTGCGCATGCAGATCCTCCTGTCATCACATGTTGCGGGATGGCAGAGTGCCAGACGCCACTATAGATCAAGCGCATTCAAACACTGTAGCTCAATTATGCCTTCTATGAATTGATTTTGTGTTACTTTTGTGAAGAAAAGGCGTCTTCTGAGTTGAAGCTCAACATAAACATGCAAGAGTTTGACAAATAGTTCAGTAAAAAAAAAAGAAAACAAATAAGCATTGCTACGAATTCGATCTTTAAGAGGTCTACACGAACTCTTATGGACAACAGCAGCAGCATCTCTTCGAGCGATATACAGGACGTTATAGTCATCTATATACACAGTATCCTAGCTATAGTTAGTCAATCATGCTGCTAAAATACATGTTACAATATGGGTCTATGAGACCTACGGTGTTCGATTAGCAGCCTTCTACCGCCACGTGTCTCTGTGAAGCGTATTTAGCTGCTACTGTTTTACTTTCGCAAGTTGTTTATTGTTTTCCTTTTCCTGACACATTATTGTCGTATATCGTTTATGACGAGTGCCTCTAAAATTTGGGAGGTTAATTAGCTTGTCCATACTGGTTTATAAAATCATGATGTCTTTATGATTACTGATCATGTCTACTCACCGCTGTTTTATTCAGTGGCTGTAGCGCTCGGCTGCAAGAAAGAGGCCGCTGGTTCGCTTGCCTGAAAAACAGCTGCTTACAGACGCAACAACGCTTGTGTACCACGCACTAGGTGCCCTTTAAAAAACCCCAGATGGATAAAATTAATCCGGAGCTTTCCAGAGCAACGTCTCTCATAGCCCCTGTGTACCTTTGAGATACTAACAATAGATACATCATGATATAGAAATATTACATAACTTGGGCAGCTCCGCTCTTCCTGTGTTGGTGTTACGCTGCTAAGCACGAGGTCGCGGGATCAAATCCCGGCCGTGGCGGCCGCATTTAATTGGGGTGCGAAATACAAAAACACTCGTGTCTCGTGCATTGGGGGCATGTGACAGATCCCCTGGGGATCAAAATTAATACAGAATCTTCCACTACGGCGTGCCTCATAACTAAATCGTTGTTTTGGCACGTAAAACCCCACAATTCACTCATTCCACTTCGCAGGCTATAGAAAGCAGCAGGCTCGGGAGCATGTATGAGATCCTAAAAAGCGAACTGAAAATCCTTGGATTCAGTGTTCGTTGTCTTTATATTCATTAAAATCGAGCTCTGTTTCCTTCGACCCAGTGACGTTCATGAAATGCAAATAAGAATCGAGAGCTTTTCTTGGACGTCCATTACACGCCCCTGAAATGTGTGCGTTTCGGAACGAATGGTTGTGGGCAAAAGATGCAGTGGTGAGATTAAAAAAAAAATATGCAGATTCAGCGTATATGTTGGAATCTATATAAAGCGAATATTTCGGGAAGTGGTACTAAAAATCCGAGGACGCCTAAGCACTCCTTAGTTGTGAGTGCCGCTCAGCGGCGTCCATTTGAACACCGCTGAGCGGTCCTTCGATTTTTCGCTGCGAGAAATGTACCATGGATAGCGGTACGTGCTGCCCGAGCCAGCAAGCAGCAGCAGTGTGCGGTGGGAACGACACTTGCCACCGACGCCCTGCACGGCGAGAGACCGAGGAAGCAGGAGCGGCCACCAAGGCCGGCAGGTGCGGATTCGTGGCTTGAAGGTTGTGAAAGGTTGGGTAAAGTGCAGCACAGTAACTATCTCTCAGTAAAGGACACCTCAACCGCACTACCCAAGGGGATGGGGATAAGAAAGGGGACTGAGAGAAAAGGAGAGCAGCAGCAGCCGAAACGCCGCAGGTGTGCAGAGGGATGGCGCAGCAGCTAAGCCCGGTGGAGGTGAGAGACAGATACAGACCGCACGCCGGCTTCTGTGAGTGAGACGGCGGCACCTGCACGCACGTGTGGCGTCGCATCGCTGTATCTGCTCCAACGAGGCGCGCTGGTGAGGTGACAGTCGCAGCCAATTGGAATTTAGGGGCCCTTTCGCTGCTACAGACGCCGGCTTTATCGCTGAATGGGTCATTAGACGCTTTCGCGTCAAAGTGCTTTAAACTCAATGTGATCCGTACTACTGACTTTATTGTCACCCTGTGCAACGTTTGACGCCATACAGTGTAAGTTTATGCATTAAACCATTCACTAGCTATGCCGAAACGCGAACAGCAGTTCATTGAAAAGCGCACTGTGAGACGTCGACGCAGTGACTTTACATGTAGTATTAAGGCAATGTTTCGTGTTTGTTGAGGAAAGAATGGTGAGAAGGCGTATGCAGGGAGAAGTACGACGCGAAAAACAATGGTGAGCTTGGCTGTTATTTTTTTGTTTCATTATTTCGTGCTTATGTGGCCTTATAATGGAACAGTCGCAAGTTTGGCTGTTATTTTTTCGTTTCATTATTTCCTGCGTATATGGCCTTACAATGGATCAGTGGCAAACTTGGCTGTTATTTTTTCGTTTCATTATTTCGTGCATATGTGGCCTTATAATGGAACAGTGGCATGTTTGGCTGTTATTCATTCGTTTCATTATTTCGTGAGTTTGTGGCCTTATAATAGAACAGTGGCAAGTTTGGATGTTATTGTTTCGTTTCATTATTTCCTGCGTTTGTGGACTTACAATGGGCCCGTGGCAAACTTGGCTGCTTTTGTTTCGTTTCATTATTTCGTGCGCATGTGGCCTTATAATGGAACAGTGGCAAGTTTGGCTGTTATTTTTCGTTTCATTATTTCCTGCGTTTGTGGCCTTACAATGGACCTGTGGCAAACTTGGCTGTTATTCTTTCGTTTCATTATTTCGTGCGTATGTGGCCTTATAACAGAACAGTGGCAAGTTTGGCTGTTATTTTTTCGTTTCATTAGTTCGTGCGTATGTGGCCTTATAATGGACCAGTGGCAAACTTGGCTGTTATTTTTTCGTTTCATTATTTCGTGCGTATGTGGCCTTATATTGGAACAGTGGCAAGTCTGGCTGTTATTTTTTCATTTCATTAATTCGTGCTTATGTGGCCTTACAATGGTCCCGTGGCAAACTTGGCTGTTACTCTTTCGTTTCGTTATTTAGTGCGCATGTGGCCTTTTAATGAAACAGTGGCAAGTTTGGCTGTTATTTTTTCGTTTCATTAGTTCGTGCGTATGTCGCCTTACAATGGACCCGTGGCAAACTTCGCTGTTATTCTTTCGTTTCGTTATTTCGTGCATATGTGGCCTTATAATGGAACAGTGGCAAACTTGGCTGTTATTCTTTCGTTTCGTTATTTCGTGCGTATGTGGCCTTATAATGGAACAGTGGCAATTATGGCTGTTATTTTTTCGTTTCATTATTTCCTGCGTTTGCGGCCTTACAATGGACCAGTGGCAAACTTGGCTGGTATTCTTTCGTTTCATTATTTCTTGCGTTGTGGCCTTATAATGTACCAGTGGCAAGGTTGGCTGTTATTTTTTCGTTTCATTATTTCGTGCGCGTGTGGCCTAACAATGGATCCGTGGCGAACTTGGTTGTTATTCTTTCGTTTCGTTATTTCGTGCGTATGTGGCCTTATAATGGAACAGTGGCAACTTTGGCTGTTATTCTTTCGTTTCGTTATTTCGTGCGTATGTGGCCTTATAATGGAACAGTGGCAAGTTTGGCTGTTATTTTTTCGTTTCATTATTTCGTGCGCGTGTGGCCTAACAATGGACCCGTGGAAAACTTGGCTGCTATTCTTTCGATTCATTATTCCCTGCGTTTGTGGCCTTATAATAGAACAGTGGCAAGTTTTGCTGTCATTTTTTTCGTTTCATTAGTTCGTGCGTATGTGGCATTATAATGAACCAGTGGCAAGCTTGGCTGTTATTTTTTTCGTTTCATTATTTCCTGCCTCTGTGGCCTTATAATGGAACAGTGGCAGTGGTGGTGAAAATTGGGGTGAAAAATGGTTGGACCAGTGGTGAAAATTGGGGCGTTCCACAAAGTTTCATTCTTGGTTTGAGCAAGTAAACCAAGACCCCTCGCAACGTCTGTTCTTGATAAGGGCATCAGAAGTGTCAGGGTTTCTTTATGGGTTTACCGGGTGGCATCATCAGCAAGGTCTTTTCCGACGATGCTGCAGTGCCCCGGAAGCCATAGGAAGATGATGTCATGCCCGTTTATGAGGGCTTGATGGAGAACCTCTCTGGTCCCAAACACCAGTTGTTCATGGGCCGTGCGTCGTAAGGCTGACTGCAGACTCCGAAGGGCTGCGTTGGAGTCACAAAAAGCGACTCGCTTTTGATGTTTTGCTTGTGCGATGTAATTAACAGCGGCACGTAGAGCAGCAAGTTCTGTTGCCGTAGAGGTCTTTATGTGGGACACGTTCAACGTAATTGTGACTTGTAAGGCCGGGATGATAACAGCGCTGTGGAGCTGGTGGCTGAGATCCATCGGTGTAATTGTGCGTTCTTTGTTCATATGCCTCGTTCAGTAAAGCAACTTTTGAATGAAGCAGGCGCGGAGCAGCGTAAGACCGTCGCCGGCTGGAAGAAAATTCTTGCGCCTAATTCAGAAACGCCTATTAAGGGCTTCTTAATTGTAGGAGGAAAAGATAGAAACAACCCGGCACGAAGCGATTGAAAAGCGTGAGTGACGTCATTTCGTCCAGGTCTTATGTTAGTCCGGGGCTAAAAATGAGCATCTCCAGCTAATCATAAGATGATGATGGCTGTCGCCTGCTGTCGCTTTGCTATGAGCGTCTATGAGCGTTATTTCGTTATTACAAAAAAAATGAAATGTCTGCAGTGATACGCGTCAGTGTGCTTAGCTTATATATATATATATATATATATATATATATATATATATATATATATATATATATATATATATATATATATATATATATATATATATATATATGCGTGTGTGTGTGTGTGTGCGTGCGCGTGCGTGTGTGTGTGTGTGTGCGCGCGCGTGCGTGTGTGTGTGTGTGCGTGCGTGCGTGTGTGTGTGTGTGTGTGTTTGTGTGTGTGTGTGTGTGTGTGTGTGTGTGTGTGTGTGTGTTTGTGCGTGCGTGCGTGCGTGCGTGCGTGCGTGCGTGCGTGCGTGCGTACGCTCAAGCGGCAATATTCGCTCCGTTCGTGAGGTGTATTCATGCGGACGCTCCGTTTCGTATTTGCGTATCAATTGCTCTACGTGATTTTATTCGCCATTTCTTTGTCAATGTCATCGCGTTTGACGCCCCGCTTCATATTATAGACAGGATTGCCGTCCGCCGTTCGCATTCGTTCCCTCACACCGTAGGCCACAGGATGGGCAAAAGTGTGTGCACCGACACTAGGTCACATCGACCTAGTGCTGAATTGAAACTATGAGCAATGTAATAGAACGGTGAGGGCAACAGCACGGAAGACGACAGCGAATTGAAGAACAGCAACAACTTTTGATAATTAGAAATGTTTAGGCATCTTTTTTTAGTTGTTTCATCGCGCATGGAGAATTATAGCTTTATAAACGTCGGGAAAAACAATCATCTGCAGCCCTATGAGCAAGATAAATTTCGAAAAAGAAAGCCGAAAGTGCTCAAAGGAACATCAGTGACAAACCTAATGGTTGTCAGGGATGGATGCTACACTTCTCTTTGCTACTACGAAATAGAGTTTCATGACGGGTATGAAAACTCAGGCTATTGCGCGCGTAAAGGTACACATGCTATCAGACATTAAGCAGAAGTTCGCAGCACAGCATTAAGGTCACTGCCTCCCACAGCAGCTCACGCCGAATACAGTTATGCACTAAAACTGTTCAATGCATTTTTAGATGAAAAACCAGAGCGCACTACAGAAATAAAAGCACGCGCCATCCTCGGTAATCAATAGGGTCCTCTGGCCCATTGGCCGCTGCAGCGCGTTCCAACGCTTACCCGCGTCAGCTCGAGTGGCGCAGATAGACATAATTAGGTTTGTAAGACTGCTACCCACCTATCGTAGAAATTTCTTTTTGCGTCGGCAGCTCCGACGGCTGTTTAGGTTTTGTGAATCGACTTACGCTCACTATTGGCGCAAGTATACGGAAGTTCGCACCTGCACTATCATTACATACACGCTTTTTTTCGACTACAGAGCTCGTCTTTGCAGCAGCGGGCATCGCAAGCTAGCTGATCTTGCGAATAGTTTTAGATTTGTGAATACACTTTTTTCGTAAGATTTTCCTTACGCCAAAATTTGTTCGCAAGTTGGCTGAGTGAATTCCGCCCCAGAATAGGTTAGCGCACGAAATACCAGTTGTATTTGATTGGTAAGACCTAATCTTTAATTTTACTCGGCTCATTTTCACTGGGCCATGTGTTCGTCAGTCCGGCGACGCAAGTCACAGGGTGATAGAAATATGATCCACTGTCGTTTGTATGAGGTGACCTTGAAGATGGTGACCTACAGGTACACAAGGTACAAGTAACGCTCTTTCTTTTCACATCCACTGTTCAGGTAACAAGTTCTCTAGATTTATTTGAAAGCAATGATTGTACACAACAGTACGAGGAGCTACGAGCTCCGTGACGTTGCTTGTTTTACGGCTCCGCGGATGATTATTCTGGCAGCTGTTTTCTGCAGCATTTGCGTTTGAGCGATCATTTATTTTGTGTATGTACAGCTGTGTCTTCAGAGGTCTGGCGAGAAACCATCGATACTCAAGCCGGAACCCGTTGGTGATGTTTTAACGTAAAGTACCGTCTAGAAGGGGGCGTCCTGGTAGACAGGTCCATCATCTGAAAAAGGAAAACGAACATCAAAATTGGCTCACAGATGAAATACTAAAATTATCTACATCAGCGCAACCTGTCCATGATCGTTAATTTGTTTTTGTTGTTTAGGTATCTCTTTTGGGGTTTTGAACTCCCAGTCTGTAGGGATCAAGGTCTAGTTAAATACATAGTTAAATACCACTGCCCTAACAAGGCGCACCACCGGCAACAAAAGTGAATACAAAACGTGACGTGCGTGTGCTTGACTGTCTTTGATGTGCGTGGACACAGGGCGAGCGCCAACGAGGCACTCGACAAAATCTACATCTGCACGAATTAACTTTGTCTCAGCTTCTCTCATCGAATGTTGTACCTTTTCTTGATGTATGACGTATTTACTCCTGAAATGTTCGTGAAAGTTGCCAGAGGCAACATTTCAGCGTTTGTAGTGGAGTGCGTAAGTTTCAAGGTCATTGCATATCAGTAGATATAGCTTCGCTCGGACAAGTGGACAGCTTCTGGTTGTGTGCTCACCATTCAGGTCGCCTTTGGCTATCTCCTCCGCTAGCCAAGTGGTTGCAGGCTGCCTGTGGGGGGCGCGGGGGGGGGGGAGACATTTGCACAGGCATTTCAAAATGGAACAAGAAGGCTCTTGCACGTTTACTTCAGCCACCCTAGTCACCTACCGTGCGAATGCTAATCAAATTGACATACAGTCGCCTCATGCGACCGCAAGTTCGCGTGTCACAAGCGGATGTGCATTCTTGTTATCCAAAATAGGGCAATGGCAGACAACTGATTAATCATTTAGGGGGTACAAGAATTCACTTGAACAATTTCAGTATGAGCGCACATCTTCGGTTGTATGCGATAAAGCATGTTTTAGTTTGAAAACCGTCCATTAATTTATTAACTCTTTTGCAAAAGGTGCATTGAACAGCGTCAAAAAGAAAAGAAAGTATTTCATGAACAAGGTTCTAAGGGGAGAGAGAGAGAGAGAGAGAGAGAGGGAGGGAGGGAGGGAGGGAGGGAGGGAGGGAGGGAGGGAGGGAGGGAGAGAAAAGGTGCACATGCGCAGTCTTTATTCGCAAATTTTTTGCACCGATAAAGAAGAAAAAAAAAGAAAGACATTGCTCGATAATAGGATAGTGATTTCTATGGGAACGTCGAAGTAGTTGGGGTAAAGGGGAATTATTCTGGAGCATTAAAAGGAAGCACCTGAAGTATGCGTCCTTTCTTACCCTGCGCCCTGATAGGACTCGTCGGACGACGCAGGGCTTAATCTTTTGCCAAATCCTCTGGCTGTCGATAGGCTGATTCTCCGGATGTCCCGTTTGCTCCTGTACGACATAAAAATGAACAATCTCTTCAGCGAGTCCGTCAATAGGTATGAGCCAGTCAGTCTAACTTCTCGAGCCACACAACGCTCTTGTAAGAATAAACATTGTGCTTATCGCGTGGCTCTGTGCTAAATTCCTTTTAGGGAGAGGACTCGTTAGAACACCGCGAGAATGAGAAGGTTCTCAGAAATTCTTAAATTGGTTCTGGGTATGCGGAGGACCAACAACTTTAGATTGTGCTCAGAAACGTGCGCATTGTACACGGGATCGCTCAGGCTACACAGCCTGATTTGCTGTCGGTCATATAGTGAATCAGAGTCAATCGTGTGTCCTTATTACCTTTTACAAGCGCGGTAGCGGCTCGCAAAAGGGCATATTTTTGAAAAACTTGCCATGTAGCAGTCCGTACACAAGGACGGCTCGTTGAGACAAGTGCCGGATAATCGTGAAAGCCAACAATACAAATGTGCTGGCCATCGAGAACCTGCTCTTGAAAACTTACGGCTTTCACTTAGCATTGTGGATTTTTACACTTAATGAAAAAAATAATAGAGCTGAACTTTACATGCAGTCGACGTGACAACGAGTGCCTATAAGAGCAGGCACGCACGTTGTTAAGAATGGCCGTACGGGCCAGCTTTCAGCCCGCTGCACGTGTTCCAAGCCCACCAGACAGGGATCCATTCCGAGAACTGCGGACGGCCGGCAGCCACGTGGCGCGCGATCAACTCCGGAAATTGGTACTTGGCGGAGCCATCCGGGACAAAGCAGTTCTACGAAGACCTCTGACGTCGGCACTGAAAGCTGGGCGGTACCGAGAACTGCGGATGACCGATAGTCACGTGGCGCGCGGTCAGCTCAGGCATGTGGTACTCCGCCGCGCCACCCGAGACGGAGCACAGTTCTACGAAGCCCTCGGTCGTTGACTCCGGAGCCTTAGTGCGGGGCGGCGGCAAGTTTACAATGCTTGGACGAACCTTCCCGACCATTCCTGCTCCGTCCCCGCCGAACGATGACGTCGAACTATGACGTCAAGCGGAGAGCTTATAAGCAGCGTTTGCCGGCTGCTAGGGGTGGTCGTGTCGCGCTCGTTGTCGGGAGCTGAGTGCTCTGTCATGCTAGAAATGAACTAGTGAGCTGTGTGCTCGTAATCTGTTTGCTGTATGTTAGTCTTGCGGGCTCCATATGGGAGTCGCGCTAGTCTGCCAATGTATCCTGCTTAAACTGTTAATATGTAAATAAATCCTGTTCACCGAGTTCCTGTCTACGAACTTCATCTCCTTCAAATGGTGGCAGCGGCGAGGTAGTCCGACGACTCCTACATCTGGTCGACAGCGGTAGGACCGTCCGACGAATCTAATAACGTCTAGAAGTGTGGTCTGGAAACTTGGTCCAGCTGGTGGAATAAAAACGCCTGCATGTAAATCTGAGCGACGTACTAATTTAACCGAGACTATCAGAACTAAATTTGCTCCATACCTAGAAATTCTGGACATTTAGTTCAGTTTGAGAGGTACACCAGCACGCTGCATACCGTAACGTTCATTTCTAGAAAAGTAAGACTGCGAAATTCAAATTTACCGCGATTACCCGAGTAGTGAAATAGGTTTCTGTGTGCAAAAGACTCAGTGAGCGAAAAGGTAACTTATATGTGCCAGAATCAATCCAACCAACTCACGTTCGCGTTATCACAAAACTAGCTTTTGTAAAGATTCTTCTTCCATCTTTCCATTCTTCGACACTGGTTCACACGCTGTCGCGCCACCATCATTGCTCCATTCGGCCACTTGGCGTGACACGTGATAAAAATGCAGTCGAATAAAAAATTACGGCAGAACTCATCTCACAAGGACTGTCTACTGTAATGCGAACATCAATCGAGCAATGTAGCGACAGACCTTATTCCTGAAGCCACGCTTATTTAACACGTGTCGTGGTAATTCTGAGGTTTTCGCTGCCTCGGCCATATGCCACATGTACGATGTCGTCCCAGTTTGCAATGACACTCGCTTCTCAAGGTCGCACATGAGCACGGAGGCATGACGGCGGCTGTATGATGTCGACAAAGGGACGAGGGAATGAAGAAGAAGGAGTGATATCGATCGAACGACAAAGGCGTATAACGAAGACGGCCTGGCGACAATGAGATACCGATTCTTAATTGATGACGATGGAATAGCGAAGACGTGACGATGACGGCATGATGATAACCGTATGAAGAAACTATAATGACGACGATGACACGACCAAGACGACATGAAGACGGTACGACAATGGATCCATGATAGCGTTTGTGTGACGACGACGCAAATGACGACGATGGCATGACAACGGCGGCATAGTCACGATTCAATTACGACAGCATGATTACGATAGAGTCACGAACAATAAATCGCGTCGATTGATTGACGAAGGTGGTAGTGCGATGACGGCATGACGACAATGAAGTGACGATACTCAAGCGATGACGATGGTGAAATGATAGCATGACTGCAATGACATAACGGAAACGGTATGACGACGACTGCATGACGAGAATCGAATGTCGAAGTTACAATAATGACGACGGAACGACCGCGACGACATCCCGACGACGGTATGAGAACGAATGCTAGACTTTGTGATTGTCTTTTTCACAAAAATTTGGAGGACGCTTAAGCTTCGCCTTTAAGAGTTGAACGCGATAGCATTCAAAGATCCCTGAGTGCTTCTCACGCTTCGCGGTAGGCATGACGGCGACAGTGCAGCTTATGTAACCGTAATGTTCACCGGCTAACGCTGGCGGCGAATGCTATGCACGAAGGCGAGCTTTCTGGTTCTTTTTTTGATGGTGTGCAGGGAACCGAGGGGGCCGCGCCGTTCCTACTAAGACAGACCTCAAGCGGCAGCTGGAAAACGCTATCGCGTTAAAAGGTGTTCGTGTTTGAGTTTCCGCTTAACAAAATCATATTTTCTCGTATATTCAAATTACAATCCGACGCTATCATGTCTGTATGTTGTGTGTAAGTCGCACTTTACGATTTTTCTGGCGCATTTTACCTTGACAAATTCAATTAGTTCGGTAACTTTTTTGCGCTACACGGAGGGACGGCGTACTTGGGTATGCGTGGTTCGGAATGATTATTCACGAGACGATGGTCGACGCTGGACACGGGACGGCGGGCGCCAGACGCCGTCGCCAGATTTTCTGCTACACGGGGCCCTTAACTCTGTCGCGTTAAAATTCAGTCGCCGGAAACAATAGAGAGCTTTAGTTTAGGGGACGCAAGTGGCTTGCGTACGCAAGAACTAGGGGCGACGGTACTGCGCATGCGCAGACGTTCCTGCGCATGCGCAGCACCGTGGACCCTAGTTGCCTGTGTGATAAAATATTCACAAAAGGCGGTGTTTCAGCGCCAGTTTACAGCTCGCGATGCTTACGTTACAACATGCTTTATTCTTGATCCCTCAGGCTTCCCGCATACATTGTGAAGAACAATTTAGGAGGTTGAAATGTGTCATTGCACTCATAGCCTGAGGGACAAGAATACTTTTTTCGCCACATTGAGCCGATGCGTTGCGACGCCACATTGAGGCCAATTCGATTCAAGTTTCGTCCTCGTACGACCCTGTAGCGTAGCCCACGGGAACTTTGCGTTCGGATGAACGTAACTATTTGTGTGTATATAACCACAAAACGTAGCACGAGTTGAAGCTGTGTTTAAAGGGACACTAAAATGAGAAATTATTTCTTCTGCATCAGTAAATTACCGTCCTACAACACCAAAAACACCACTCTTACAACGATAAGACGTTTGGTAAGGCAGAAAAAGCGCAAGAACGAAATACGGGTGGCGACGCCTACTTAAGTTCCCGCACCTGGAGGCTGTGACGTCTTCGATTTTGATGGCATCTTCTAGGGCTACTAATTATATATAGTGGTACAGATTGACTACATCGTGTTCTAAAGGAACAAAATATTAAACATGGCAAGTTTCGGGAACCTTTATTCAGCGAACGTGGCCCAAATGCGAACACATACTTTGGGATCCCTGACGTGACGCTGACGTAACGGCGCTGCTGTTTCGGCGCGAAATTCAAATACTGATACTTGGACTTTCATTTTGTCATCTAATAATCAAACTATTTTTTTTAGATGACTGCCTGCAGGGTTCTCAAACAACGCTTCATTAGTCTAAACTGATTTATTGTTTTACTTTAGTGTCCCTTTAAAGGCGTGCATGAAAACCGAAGCTTTACAACTGCCTGTAAAGCGTGCACTACCGCAGTAACAGTCAGTATGCAGATAAGCCAAACAGCAAGGGGCCAGGAAAATTTTGAAGGCCAGACTTGCAAACAATGACTTGTATCCGGGCTGGTAGAGGCAGCTTAGATATCTCGGAAGGAACTACATTAAAAGGAACAGGAGGAAGTGAGATAGCATAGTGAGCATGGTATGTCTGTCGCGACGTGTAAAAGGGTTCGGACTGCGAAATATTCCAATTTTTCAAGGGCACCTTTTTAAAGCTAAGCTTTCCTTCTAGCGTCTAGCAGCCATTTATCAATGGTAACAAAAGCGGACATATCGTTCTTCACTGCGCGGTGTTAAGTTCGAGGCATTAGATTTACAGAAATACAACACTGAGGTGTGGTAGCGAGACACGTGTCCTCGTGTATACGGTGAATTACGTTACAAATCAATATACAGGTGCCAACGTTACTGCTATAGTGTGTGATAGCGCCAATGTTCCCAGCTGCTGACCGATTGAACAACGTTTCAGGCGTCTGGTCTCAATGTGCACACGAGACCGACGGACAACCGTCGGCGTTTGTCAGCGGCGAAATTATTAGATGGTTTTAGCTTGAGTTTGCTGTCCGCTCCACTCAGATCAGTGCTAGCGCGCAGCTGCTCGGCATGCTGGAACCTACGTGCGCGTGTGCACAACGCTCGTGCCAGCAGCTGAAGCCAGAACACCTTCCCTCCGCTGCCGAGATTCTTGAGCGGAGCGTCACGATGCATTCACCTGGCTTCGCCATTTTGCAGCCTAACAAACTGCGCGTCGCTCGCGTCCCTGGAAGACAACTTATAAAAAAATGTGAAATGAACGCAGTTCTCTGCAATGTCTGTGCGTATAAAATATGAGCGAAGCGGGCCGCAAACGACGCTCAGCTAAAACTGTATATTGGCCTTAACCTTGTGCAATCATTCCGTTGTGGTCAGAATGGTCAGCTTAAAAATGCGATTCTGGGCTCCACCGCAAGGATGCTTTTAGCACGAACCTGCCACGCAATTATTTGCCTTTACTCTCATTTTCTCTTCGAGGTCGACAGCGAAGCAGAGGGCTTTTAACGCTGCCCAGGTGACCGAAGTAAAATGCGTCATACTGCACCAAAGTTTTACGGGAGGCCGAACCGCGGAGGAGTTCTTGTGGTACATCTCTTGTATAATGTTTTTTAAGGTTCTACTCCTAAAATGAGATACTTTCAAAAGTAGTGGAAGGCAGAACTATTGACCCTTTTCGCGGAGCAGTTTGTTCTTGAGCGAAGAGAGGGCGCTTTCGCCGGCGCGCCGCACGCCTCAGTGAAAGCGCACAGATACGAAACCGCTTCTACCCTGTTTCTGTGCAATCGGCTGCCGGAAATGCAACTGGGTTTGCGCTAACGCACTGTGCTCCATTCATGCTGCAAAATGGGGAGCGGTGGATTGCAGTAGTTGGCTGTAAAAATAGTAACTGGCATATTAAGGAACTGAATGAATCTGTGTGACCAAGTTCACGGACTGCTGCTGCATACGGAGAGCCTCTGTTGCCGGGAATTAGCGATGCACGGCTCTCCTCGAGGGTTAAAAAAAAAACACTCATCCACCAGTGTTGTATCGCGAACCTCCAAAGAAAGGACTTCAACTCCGAAACGTCGGCAAAAGTAAGCAGCGACAAAGAATGGCAAAGGGAGTAGCGCCGCTTCCTGGCACAGTAAATTTCGTGCATGTTATCTACACATATCTACCCCAACTCGCAATAGAGTGTGCGTAAGCACACTATATTGCCAACGTGTCAAGAATAAGTGAATGGGCGCACACTTAATGCGCCGAAGTATGCGTGACAGCGACTACACCGACAGCACACGAATGGTCGAAGATGAATGTTTCATGACGGTCCGCAGAAGTAAGCGAGTTACTAGCGCTAATACATCTTTGCTCGAAGGTATTACAAAGTACAGAACAGCTACGTTCCAAGCCTTGCGCGCAGAAACAACAAATATATCGCAACTGAGCACACCGGCGAGCGTTAGGTTGAAAAAAATCAGATAGTCGGCGCACCGAGGAACTTTACTGAGCCCAAAACGTGACAAACCTCTGCTTCAAAGTTTTTTGCCGGGCTGCTAAGCACGAAGTCGCGGGATCGAATGCCAGCCACGGCGGCCGCATTTCGACGGGGGCGAAATGCGAAAACACCCGTGTACTTAGAGTTAGGTGCACGTTCAAGAATCCCAGGTGGTCCAAATTTCCGGAGTCCCCCACTAGGGCATGCCTCATAATTAGATCGAGGTTTTGGCACGTAAAACCCCATAATTTAATTTAATTTTAATTTTAAGTTTTTACCAAATAAAGAACGAAGAGCAAAGCACACTCATTCTGACTCAATTCATGAGCGGAAAGTTTAGATAGCTTGGAATACTTTTAGCACCGCTTTTAGAACAAGCACCATATACGTTGCTCACTCCTTTGGATAAAGTTTTATGAGCTCAGAAAGCACTTTTACATCTCCTCTAAAGCTGTTGCCCAAGCTTGCTGGCGTCCACCCAGTCACCGTCTACGATATCCCTCGAAACAGAGGTTTGATGAGCCGCACCGAGCGTCACGTACTTTCATTGTAAACACAGAGGCAACGGAGGCAGCCGAGGCAAGCAATGGCTGGGTCACCACGTGATCTCCGCGAAGAGGGTATATAGTTTATATATGACCTATCTCACGTCCAGTATCCTTCATTTGGGGAAAAAATCACACAGAAACTCCTCTGGGAGTTTTTTATTGCTACTTATTGCTAATATGCTAATTATTGTGCCACTTACTCATCTCCACGCAGCTCGGTTTCATTATCAATGTTATGAAACTTGATCTGACCAGCAAGACCCCTTATCACCCTTTATCAGTCGTTATCAACCTTATCGGACTAGGTCCAGCCCTTATCAATACTTATCTGTCATTGTCAACCTTATCGGACATGATGAGACCCCTATCAACTTTTATCGGTCCTTATCAATCATATCGGACTTGACCCGACCCTTATCAAAGCCTATAGGTGCTTCTTAACCTTATCAGAATTGCTCCGAATATTATAAGCCCTTATCGCTCTTTAGCACCTTAGCCATGCACGTTGAACCATTATTAACCGTAATAAGACTCATATGACACCTCATCACTCCTTATCATCCTTATCAACTCTTGCGCGACGTGAAGCGCATAAGCCCTCAAAGATGGCATTTCGGTCGGTGAAGGAACGCCCTAACGGAAGGCCTATCCCGCGACCACCGAAACGCATCGGAAATGTGGCGCGTATGGCATTAAATTTTCGCAAAATCGGAATTTTACTTATGTTTGCGATGCTCTAAGTCGGCTGTACATGTTGGCCTAGAGATGGCTTTTATTCCACCATCATCAAATCTTTCACCAAAGCCTTCGTAGAAACTGTTCACCTTTGACATTTGTTTTGTACCGCTGGTACAGCACATTCATATGGTTCAGATATACTGACCTTCTGGAGCCTAGGTGTGCGCCAAGTGTGTAAGACGCTCGGCGTCTGAGCGTGGTGTCGTAGGTTCGAAACTCACCCTCGCCAACGTTTTTGCTTTCGAATTTATTTTGTTCCACATTAATATCTTTTCGATCTTTCATCGATTCTGAAGCTACCAATCTTCTCTAGTTACACTACAATAAGGATTAAATTTCCTCAACTTGGCCGATTACACACTTATTTCCCAGTTACAATGCGTTACGGGACAAACACGGTTTCTCCGGGGCACTCGCCAAAGAATGCTTGCGCATTAATAAAATGCTTGGCAACTCAGACGAAAGGCATGCTGCTCATACGCGCATGTTCGCGACTGTCATGCCGCGGGCGGCGCTCACCACCCACCCTGTCTAATATCCCTTAATAGAAACAAAAGTAGGGCTATTTTCGAAGATTGCTGCCGTCCTCCTCCTCTGCGCTTTACGTCGGCGCTCGGCCCTCCCATTAACCAAACGCTGTCACGCGCTTTTTTTCTAGATTGTTTTTGCTACCGCTGCCATCGCTGTGCCAAACATTGCGAGCGGCGTACGCAGACGCCACGTTTGGCACCTCCTTTGTGATTTTGTGACGTAGCTCCGTGTTCGCGATTCCGTGTTGCTGTGCCTTCGGATGCGCCACACGTGAAACTCACGGCAAGCGACTTTTCCGGATTTTATCCGCGAAGCGAGACGCGGCGCGGAGGAAAGTCGGGTTTTAAAAAGTCAGCCGGGCTGATTTCAGCCCAGCGCAATGGTCCCGGCTCTGTGAGGTAAGTGAGCGATTCTTCGCTCATCACTAATCTCATATGCTGTCACTTGTTCTATGCGGCTTGGTTAGTTTTACAGCGAAGCTGTATACCTCTACCATCCTAGGAAATTTTTGTGTCGTTGTTGTAAGCAAAAAAATCCCCATACGTGGGTCGATCCCGGAGATAGTGCAATGCCGGGTCGACCCGCGACGGAGGTGAAGAAGGCGTTAAGTACTCCCCATACGTGAGCTGATCCCGAAGATAGTGCAATGCCGGGCCGACCCGAGGCGGAGGTGCAGTTCGCCATTAAGGAGCCATGCACATACACAGCTTCACTGGTCATCCTTCTTCACGGAGTGGAAAGGCACCGAGATTTTTTCGCTCTCCTAAGTGCCGCATGTTCGCGCTGCGTTTATTTGCAACTTTCGTGGCCGACTTCAATAAACGTCGTCAAACGCACGTGCTTTTTGTCGACTAAGTCATACATTCCATCGCGTTGTCTCTGTTTGGCGTCAATGTATGTATCGCCATACGTTACAAAGCGGTGACGGTGCGGTGACCGTACCTTGAAAGTGATCTGCGATGCCGACAAGGAGTGCCGACTGCTTATATAGCTTCGTGCTTTGTGTTCTCCACGCTTAATTAGCGTTGAAGAGAGACGCGCAGGCCTGTCTGTATCTTGAAAAGCGATCTGCGAAAGTGACTGAGGGTGGCATTGCTGAGACGCTGCTGAAACGCAGTGTTCTCGTTGGCGCTTCGTTGGCGCTGAAACAAGAGAGGCAGCACGAATAAGTAGAGCCAACCGAGCCAACCAAGCGCAACGACATTCAGACGTCCTCTCTTGATGCTTCGGCAGCCAGTCACGATATAACGTAAAAAAATTCCGATCAAAATAAGGCCTCAAGAGCGCGAGCGACACGTAGCGACAGCGTTTGATTCCGAGAGCGTCTGCTAGTACGGCTCCGCGTAGGGGAACCCGGCGCAGGAGGAGGAGAGAGCAGATGGCGCTAGCTTTACTATATTTAATGAAATTAGCCCTGTCCACTGTTTGTACCTGGAAGATAGAATGCTGTGCAGTGGTGTATTCAACACTCCTTAGTGACTTAATCTCTGCTCTGCACAATCTGCGCATGAATATGGCTTGTAGAAGGATGCCGTACCCTCTGCGTATTTTACCCTGCCGGCGTCCTGCAACAGTTCCAAGCTTCACCTTTCCAAGAGCATTTAAAATAACGGCGAGTGCGGGAATGCGAGTTTGTTTCAACGTCCGTGAAGAGTTTCATAAAAGCTGAACATCTGTGCTACCATGTAAGATCACTTTTGTGGTAGACCTGGCACTGGTTACTATGGACATGCTTCCTTCTGTCTGCTACGTGAGCGTGGGTACTGCTCGAAAGGTTTTTCGCGAGCCTCCGTGTAGGTGGTGGTTCAATTATGCGTACTCACTTGAAATCCATTGGGTCAAAGTCATCATTCTCCAGCAAAAACGAAGTGTCAGAGTCAGCGCGCTTGCCAAATCCTCTGGCCGTCGAAATCTTCATGTTACGAAAGCCTTTCTTGATCCTGCGAACAAGAAAAAATGGCTAGAGAAAATGTAGTCAGCCAGTGGTGCGCCCAGTGAGCTGAAAATTCTTCATTAAAGCATGGCTGCATCGCCATTATGCCCAGTGCAGTCAATTGGTGCAGTGGTGCAGAGGAATAGATACGAAGGGCGGGACATACAGTGAAGGAAAGAAAGAAGGAAAGCGACAAGAGGCAATGCATGCACATACGCGACAGCTAGCGTTCAGCGAGGCATGATGAACAATGTCTAGTGCAACATTGTTGCAACGAGACGATCCTCTGCTGCCGCCGGTCTTTTTAACGACCAAGGAAATTATCTGTCTGCCACCTTGGCTGCTCCCTCGTAGCGAGCAGCTAGGGTAACACGCAGAGAATGGCTAGCTGTTGGCTGCTTTCTCGCAGTAGCAGCCATACATAGCAGAAACACAGCCCTAACAGCAGCAACAGCTACACGGAAAATATAACAGGAAAAAATGTAGCGATCTGGGAACTGTGCCATATAATATTTTCGAATGCGACACGCGATTTTACGTACGAGCTTACGCAGTTGTGCAAGTAAGTATAAATTTAGGCAAATAATTTTGACTGATTCGCGAAGAAGTGATACCAGAAAAAGTTCTACCTGCGAACAGGTCTTTTATCTGTGAACAAGGCTGCCGTGTGGGAGCCAAAACGTCTTCTTCATTTTTTTTAAATTTACTTTGGTCGGCGTAGTGCCCCAGGTTTTGTCTACCTTTCATCACAGAAAAATTCAGCACTGTGCCCACGGCGACTGCTAACAAAACATTCTTGGTCCTGTCCTCGTAGCCCATTTTTTTAAACAGCTTATCCCGCGTTAGCTGGGACACACGGAGCTGTGCTGCACTTTTTAAGAACTAGTGGCGTGCGCGATTAGACGGCCTATCGCATCGCCGTTCGCGAGAACCGCGTGCTCACACGGGAGGTTGCTGCGGCGCGGGGATCCTGTGCAGGGCCACGTGGTGTCCGAGCAGGGCAGCGATGGCGGGCAGTGTACCGCGCTTGCCGAACCCGCGCGCCGTCGAGAGGCGCAGCTGCTGGAAGCCCCGGTGCTGGCGTTCGCCCCCCGCAGGTGCGCTGCTTTCGTCAGCGGCCTGGCCGCCGCAGCCCACGAGCACCGCGCTGGCCAGCAGCAGCAGGCCGGCTCGTCCCAGGGCCGCCATGGTCGTCGCTCGACGTGTGCCTTCTGCGACAGAAACGGGCCGCCTCGATTGTTTCTTTTAATGTGTTAGCATTAGGAGTGTCCAAGTGGAAAACAGTGTACACGGTCCTGCATTGTTAGAAAATGAAGCAGGTCACTGACCAAGGTCAAAATAGAAATAAAATGACGTTTCGGGATCCGTGCGGATCCCTTGTTCACAATGGAATGTCGGCTAAGCACAAGGCTCTTAAATAGCGTTCAGCACATGACGCAAAGTTCGGGAGTACACGTTGTTTAGAGTGCCAGATGATCTATTGATTGTGTTATTTGTCGTTTGAATTACTAGCGATTCGAGGTTGAGCCTCGCTGTCATATTTTTCTCTGTGGCCACGATACGCGCGTTGTTCCAGGTAATCTCGTGACCCGTCTTCTCGGCATGCTCTGCGAGGGCATTTGTCACTGTGTGGCTTTTGGCGACATCGTTCTTTTGCTCTTTGAGATGCCTGCAAAAATTTCCGCTTTCACCAGTATACACAGATCCGAAATCGGCGCATGGAATCTTGTATACCTCGCCAGGAAAACGTGCCCGAGGGAGAGGATCCTCCACGCTCATCAAGTCACCTTTAAGCTTGCTTGCTGGCACATACGCGATTTGTACACTGCGTTTCTTAAAAACACGAGCTAGGGCTTCGCTCACACCTCGAATATACGGGACAGCAGCACGCTTCTGTCTTATCTTGGTCATCACTTGGTCATTACCTTAGACATTACCTTGGTCCTGTCCAGCTACGTGGCACCTTGCATGTTTTTAAGTTTTGCCTCAAGTTATGTGGGAACCCCTGTATGCATACAGGGCAACTGACGGTGGCCTGTTCCGGACCACCGTCAGTTGCACATCGCTCCTCGAAGAGGCAGGTCGCATGTCGAGTGAGCTCCTGAACAACTCTTTGCAATTTTAAAACTTAAATTATAGGGCTTTACGTGCCAGAACCACGATCTGATTATGAAGCACGCCGTAGTGGGGGACTCCGGAAATTTCGGCCTCCTGGGGTTCTTTAACGTGCACCTAAATCTAAGTACACGGGTGTTTTCGCTGCCATCGAAATGCGGCCGCCATGGCCGGGATTTGATCCCGCGACCTCGTGCTTAGCAGCCCAACACCATAGCCACCAAGCAATCACGGCGGGTGCTTTGCAATGTGGTGAACGCGATTTTAATCATGGATCTGGGACTTCAAAGAGGCTTGTAAATTATAAATTGATTTCAATTATCTGGGTAACCACAGCAATGAGAGTAATTAAACAACAAGAGAACAACATGTTACCAGACGCATATAGTGTTGTGTTCGCCGAAGGAGAACAGGGTGATACTAGAACATGGCACATTCTTTTAAATGGATACAAACATAATGAAGCTATACGAATAATAAATCGGAGAAATTTAGTATATCGACTGCCTAAAAGTGATCCATTCTTACTGAATTGCTAAAAAGTATTGAGAAGCTATTTGGCCAGTTCGCTCGCTCAGGAACTGGTGTCCCCGGTGCAATAACCGCAGCTATCCTGCAGCGCATTCATTCGGAGTAGTCCAGACGTCCATCGTTCTATCTCCCTCGAGACTAAAAAAAAGTGCGTTTAACCCTTACATATTTGAAAGAAACGAATGCTCAACAAATTTGGATAGTGAATTCTCCAATCAAATACGAATCGAATAGCAGAGACTATTCTATTCGTATTCAATATTTCACGTATTCGCACACCTCTAATCATCACTCAAGGGCGTGTCATCTTCTATTCTCTCAAAGGTTTCGCATTAAAAGGCGTTGTCACACAATACATTGAAATAAACACCGGTATAGGAAAAACAAGGGACATCCAGGAGTTGAGGTACCTTTGAAAATAGACACTCCAAGCTCAGGAAGGTGTACAGGATATAAAGAAGCGTCCGATAAAGCTATTCAATACGACGACTCCGTTTGAGCAGCATACATACCGCGCAAAGAGGCTCCCGATTCCTAAACGTATATGCAATTGAGTGCTTCGTGGTGTTTTGGCATGTATTTCGCATCAGCAACTGCATTCGTGGTTATGCAGGCTGAGTAACAAACATACAGGTATTCCATGGCAATACCTGTACAATTCTACACATGCAATACCTGATGTAACTTTTCAAAGTAGTAATCAATATCACGTGTATTTAGGGATATACATAAATAGCAGCTTATTTGAAGTCTTGCATACTACATATACAACAGTTACTTCTAGCTGTACCTTTAGCTTCTAAGAGCTACTTTAACGTTAGAAGCTTCTAGCTTCTAACGTTACTTCTAAGGGTTCTAGCGGTGCTTGCTCACTGACCTGCGCATTTTCTCAATTTCTTAAGAACGCTACCCTCTTTCTTCTACTCCATCACAAAAAAGAAAGCCGTCAAAAGCCCACAAAACGACCAGTTTTATCTCCCTCAACAACCTTGAGCCAAAATGTGTCGGGAAAGGATACTGCTACGTTTTGCATCGTAGCAATACTACTCGTTGGAGGGGTTGAATGCAGGTAGAGATTTGAGCCACTTTCTTCAGACACGTTGCTTGGCGATTTCCTTTTGTTGCTGAAGATGTTTTTAGAGGGGCCCCACTTCCATCTGGCAGTTACATCTTCCTTGCCGATCTCATAAAAAGGTAACTAGGCAAGTTGGAAAATAAATATCTTCGTGGGACATCCTATGAGGCTCCAGTAATCAAGTAATCTCCAGTAATCAACCTCGAGAAGAAAATGACATACTCTGCCCCGGTCCCCCCACTTTTGACAGTGATGGGGTAAGTGCCCCCCCGGTAAATACGTCTATGTACAAGCCCATGGTTTGTTGGTGTCATGGGTCCTCCAAGTACATTCTCTGAAGATTTTAAATTATGGTTACCATGTCGAAGCCCTAATCTTGAGCACATAACTTCCTAAAAACGAGGTACGCCTGTATTCTGGAGGATTTGTTGTACTGACGTTCTGAGTGCTTAAATGTGAGTATTCGTGCAGACCCATGATTGTCACGTTATGAAGCAGATGTTTAGTTTAAAGTTGATTACCTTTGACTGTAATGCTATCAGGTACGTGCTGTTTCTGCATCCCGTTTGCAAGAAGTGGCAACTACAAAAAACACTTCTGCACCTACGTACATATTCAGGATTTAGCGACGCCTCGCAAGACGACAGGGAACACGAAAGTTTTCAAGTTCACAAGCGAAGTAAGTTTGTTTTAAGCCAATAAAGACTGAAACTTGTTCTTGTTAATACTTTTTGCTATAGTGAATTGCTGCTGCTTGGGGCAACACTAATAAAGTAAGGTTTACACAAGTGCCTTCGCGTGTAGACAATTTGTATCTGCGCCGGTCAGTTCATTTACTTCGAATACCCTGGAAGACCGGCCGTCAAGTGTACTCTCAGGCACAACCTAAGCTGTTATAGTCTATAAGTATGTAAGAGAATATTGAACAAGTGGAGGCGGGCCACAAAGCAAGGCAGTAAAAATTATGTATTTTACTGCCGAGGCCGTAAACCGCGCGGAAAAATACCGGGTGACCCAACTAAAGCGAAAGTTGCACTACGTGCAGTGCTCATCCCACGAGTATCGCGGTCGCTACGGTGTCGCGTAGTTGTCGTAATCGTCATCGTCACTCTTGTTCGTGTTAGCTGCAAAGAGGAACAGAGTTTAAATGGGGACTGAAACTTCAGCAAATGAAATGCCAAATTTGCTAAAAAAGCTAATAATGTTTTGACCGCGCGCATAATGAAGAGAGAACTTGCGAAAGCTGGTGGAGAGTCTGCTCAAGCTTGCGTCTGAAAGCGCTCACCTTTCTCGACACCGTAGAACTTTTCCCGCTTCCACTAAAATTTCGTTTTTAAACGTGCAACCACGTGAATTACTTGCCTCGGTGTAATAATCTGCGAGTCACCCGAAGAATAAATGCTAATCTCCACTTACATCTTTCGGTCTGATCAAACATTGTTTGCTCTTAAAATTAGAACGTGTTTTGACTGGTGTTGGAGCATGGAAGGTCAGGGGCTAGCGCCAACGTTTCGACAACAGGGCAAGTCCCGTCGTCGAAAAGTTGGCTGCAGCCTCAGGCATCCCACGTTTGAACACCCCTCAACCCTCCAATCACTTCCATCTTCCGGGAACCTCGGTCTTGTTTGGAAAACGTGTCTTTGTTACGGTGGATGACCGCTCTTCAAGAAAAGACGAGCGGCTTAAGCAAAAAAATATCCATATGTAGTCACTTTGTTTCCACATGTATCTGCTGAAGACACTCAGTTTGCACCGTAATAATGTTCTCACTATGGCGAAGCCACTGGAATGGACTGTAAACGCGGCTACGAAAGGTAAAACAAAGTTGAATTAATTTCTGCGATTTTACGAGCCAAAACCACGATCCTATTGTGAGGCACGCGGTAGCGGGGTACTCCGAAAAAATTTTGATTACCCGACGCTGTTCAACATCTCCATGATCAACCTGTCGAGGGCCCTGAACGAGATCCCGAACATTAACCACACGATCTACGCGGACGACATCACCATCTGGTGCCCCAGCGGATGTGAGGGTCAGGTCGAGGGTGCTTTGCAAGAGGCCATCGATGTGACGGAGTGGTATCTCAGTCCCACCGGGCTAAGGTGCTCGCCCGCTAAATCCGAGCTCTTACTCTACAAGAAGAGGCCCAGAGGCGGTTCTCACCGGTCCTGGAAGCCAGTAAAGGAACGCCACATTACGTTATTCATCGGTAACGGCTCCCGAGTTCCGTGGGTGGACATTATCAGGGTCCTAGGAATGTTTATCGAGTCTAACGGGGCAAATGGAGCCGCCCTCAAACGCATTTGTTCCAAGACGGAAAGCGCCCTCAAACGAGATCTACAAGCATAATTATCTCTCAAGAAGACTCCTGCCTTTGTCGCACTGCTCGCTGTGCAGGGCCCAGGCAGTCACTCTCAGACTTCTACAAACAAGCACTTACGCGAGCCCCGCGGCACTGCACACAATGTATGTACCCTGAACGGTTCCCAAGCCCGGAATGTCCCCTATGTGGTGGTTATGCGGACTTCGAGCATGTCCTGTGAGGCTGCGCCTCCGCCGGTCCCCTTTTCACCCAAGAGGAAATGATGAAGCTTATTAAAGCCCAGGACCAGACCTCTGAAATCCTGGCAGTCCAGAGGGCCCGCGAGAGGGCCGTCAGGCTTCACCTGATGGACCCCGAGTGGGCTTAGCCAGGTGGCGTTGAGTTTACTCGCGTCTATTGTGGGCTGAATAAGGTTGTTTCACTCACTCACTCACTCACTGCCCGTGGTTCTCAAACGTGCACCTAAATCTAAGTATACAAGCGTTTTTGCATTTCGCTCTCATGGAAATGCGGCCGCCGCGGCCGGGAGTCGAACTCGCAACCTCATGCTTAGCCGCGCAACGCCATAACCACGGTGGGTGGAAGCACACGAAGGATACAGTGAACATATACGTGCATGTTGTTTTACGTTCGAAATTAATAAATAAAACATCTTATGCGGTGTCGAAGCTTAAATATAAATTTTCTTTGCTTTTGTATTATACTTCCTTCATTCTTGCTTTGACACTTCAAAATGGTGCTTACGCACTTTCAGCTATGCGTTAACGCCCTTGCACGTTAAAGCATAGCTGGAACGCCGAAGAAGTGCTCTTGACCGAAGTGAATCTAGAAGATTTCTGTGAAGCTCATAAATGTCACTCGTGTTAACAATACCACCTCTCTGGGACGCTGTCAAATTCACCAAACTTACAATCGCTGAACTCCTTGGGAAGCATACTAAATGCCAAAGTAGGGAGCTTTTCACCACCGTGAGCGGCCCCTCTTTTCGCTGTGTTTCTTTCATTAAATAACGACAAAAATATTTAAGAATCATACATTCGTATATGTCACGGTGCGGCATTATTCAATTCGGCGAAGCGCCGATCAATGGGCGCCGAAAGATCGTAGGAATAGGAAGCGGCGAGCAAGACGGGTATTGCCGGCCACTCGGGCAAGCGGCCGAAAAAAGTCGAAGGCAGGTTTAGCGATAATTATTATTATTTTTTTTGTCGGCGCGACCGTGACGCCCCGACAGCTGTTTGTAGCAACCCCTGTGTATTCTCTGCCCCGTGCTTGCCCTGAGAAGCTTGCTAAGACCGCAGGGATGCAAATACCCCGAAATATGTGGTGTCTCTGTGCAATCCCGTGTCCACGAACTGCTGCCAGTGTATGTGTGCCGACGACGCCGTCTGGTCAGCTGCCGTCGTGTCTCCGTTGTTTCTGAACTGACAATAGAGGCCCGCCACGGACTCAACGGTGTGCGTGTGTGTCTGTGCGGTGCAATACAAGTGCGCAACGTCTAACAGCAAAGGGGAATCACCCGTTCTCTCACCCCTAATTAAAGGGGGCGCGGTCCAAGACCTTGGGAGGAGCCAGGATACAATTGGGTGAACTTGATTGGATGATCACCAATATCTGCCGTTCCCCGACCCAGGGAACTAGGGAAAGGAGACGTTATTTCAACGCAGGTTTTAGACCGAGCTAATCAGTCTAGAAGCTGAGCCTATATTCTGCTGAGAAGCGTCAAGAAAGCTAGTGCCGTCCAGTATGGCCTGGGCCACCTAGCCGCGTATGAACTGCGAGTTACTAGTTAACGTTAGGTAGAGCATCGCACGCGAAATGCGAAGGTTGTGGGTTCGGTTCCCACCTGCGGCAAGTTGTTTTTTCATCCACTTTAATTTCCATTAACTTATCGTTTCTCTATTTCATTTATTAAGCACAAGTAATTTCCCCTATGTTGTCCTTGGTGTCAGTGTTTGTTGGCTTCTTATGATACGACTAATAAAAATCGGGACCCTCGGTTAACCCCCTCTCTTCTCGTAGTTAACGAAAGAGACGACAAACCAACGTCTGCAACAAAGCGCACGGTAGTTCCCCTCAAGTTAGCTCAACCGGCTCGCGGGAAGACGTCAGACCTAGACTCCCGGGAACCCAGCCCAGCAATCGCATCCACCGCAACGATATCGGGTTGCCAGCGTTCTTCGGAAAAGCTCTGCCGTCGACTCCACACTTTATGGACTTGTTGCTGCCCGGCCATGCGTATGCCATCATTTGTTTTCTTTTGAACTCTGTTCAGTTGACCATCGTTAAGTGTATTTTGTGTAGTGTTAATTTCTATATTTACTGTTAACTGTTCGTTGTATTTCCTTTGTCTTCATCATTGACCTAGATTAAGTGCATGTGTGTTAGTGTTATTGTGTTTTTTGTGTTTCGTTTAAATTGTGTGTCGTTGTCAGTCTATAAATATATATTTTTTTCTCTATCTCTCGACTCTGACTCCTTCGCTGTGTTCGCTTGAGTATGGCCAACCGGCTTGTATACCCTGTCGACGACTTCGCGCCGACGGCGAACGGGTGACAAGCCGTGACAGTGTATTACCGGATTGATATTCGAGCAATTTCTCTACTCAAATCACTTGCATATTTCATGCCTGTCATTACCACTTTTTCATTGTAGGGTAACATACTTTACGTTTCTCTGCCGTTTAATTTCCCCTTCCTTTCCCATCTCATTCCGTCTCTCTCTCTCTCTCTTGTAAAATCTATCAAAGAATGCGATGGCACAGGTATGGGTGATTTTTACCGCAACATGCTGAGATGCAAGTCCTGATCGGGCCGCCGTCACACCAAACACGGCATCAAAAGTCTGAGGTACGATTTAAGGTGGGTAAGTTACAAAGCCAAAGAGAAAAAAAAAGAAAAAGAAAGAAATGAAAAAGATGGAAGAGGGGGTAGAGGTGAGAAGGGATGGCGTTGTATTTGTGTCCATTCTTCACAAGGAACGCGCCACACAAGTTTCTTCTGTGCCGCAATAGAAAAGTTTCTTCCGTGTGATTCCGCTTGTCGTCTTTCTAGCCTTTCCACAAGTCAGAGCTTTGGAGTGGTTTTGACCCTGGTCAAGTCTTGGGGCGCACGTGATGCAGCAACAATAAAATCTATGTATTGGTGTAAAAGAAGGTCCCCAAAAAGGTAAGCTCTTCCCAGATCTTCGCGATCATACCGACAAAAAGGACATGCACGTTCACCAGCCACCTTAAGTTTGCTTCCGACCTCGTACCATCTTTTTTATTACGTCAACCGTAATGGACGTCTAATAGCGTTAGCCTGTCCAATTCCCTCTGCTTGCATTTTTAGTACAGAGAGTGACATACGGCTATGCTTCACGCGGCGTATTCACCCACGGTCGCGTTTTTAATGTATTACCTCATGGAAGACACATGCGTAATAATGTGAGGTCTTTTAACTCGACGCAGCTTTTAATTGGTGCGCCGCCCCGGGCTGCAATTAGATTGACTCGGCTTCCTTTGGCCCTCGACATATTTCCCCGAAGAAGGATTCATCGACGGCGAGCCGCTTCAGGCAATCAGTCAGGCTGTACTTGAGGCGGCGTCCTTCGGAACGTAGACGGCTTCCTCGGGGAATCTGTCCTTGCTCTCCTTCGTAATTAATTTTCGAAGCATTTGCTGTTCTTTAGCTGCAATCATTACTTCTCCACCCCCGTGGTCAGCACGATCAAAGACCAATTAGATCGAGAGACTCCATTAGCGGACCTCTCGGCGAACAAGTCGGTATGGAATTCGGCCCAAATGTGAGGCGTCAATTTTTAACACGGCTTGCATCTTCAAGTCAGCGCTGCCCGACTAAGTGCAATCAGAGCCCTGCGCGTGAAGATTACTTATGCGTCGAACGTTCAGGTCACGGCGTCATCTAGCAGATTTCCCAAGATACATTCCCGCGCGGTGCTTACGTCTTACGTTCTTTGTGTCACGTTCACGTGGACTGCCCATAACATATCTGCAAAGAAAACGGTGGCAGTGATCCGCGCTTGTGTGGCGCTTTGCGCGTGATTGGCTCCTGTTCGCAGACCTAATTAGTGAATAAATTAAAATAAATTCTGAGATTTTACATGTCAAAGCCACGATATGATTATGAGGCACGTCGTATGAACTAATACCTGGGGCCGTAACGTAAAACTATTCCAATATGTTTTTATTCCAATCTCCTGACGTCAAATTTGCGTAACCGCCAACGCAAGCACAGAGCGGTCACCCGCAGGGTTGTCTGAACAAACCAATCAAGTCCTCCCCTCGTTCATAGGAGGTCGCCTTTGTTTGTTTGAAAGACGAATAAACTTGCCTGCATTGAGCGGCTTGTCTTATCTAATTGGCTGACAAGAGGCAAGGAGCATGCTTAAGTGGAGAGGGATTCGATGGGGCCGAGCCACTGCACTGAATATCGATAACCGGATGAAGAGGGTGATGCCGGCGTCTGCGATTGGTCCGCTTTCTCTTATTTAGCTTGCGGTGGCTCGTCGACAATCGCGGCGGCATGCAACGGAAGCTTAAGAATGATGCTAAAACAGATCCTCAGCAACGAAGAGTTGGCAGAACGAGGTCGTAAACGTGTCGAAAGTTCTCGAAAACCTGACATGGCCAAGCAAAAAGTTTTATCACACGCAAATAAACCCATGCTCTCCGGCAGGAGCGATTAGCCAGTGCTGGAGCGATCGGCGGCAGCCATATTTTATTCCTTTCAAAACGGGGCAGCCTGCGGCTATTCAGAAGAAAATTCAGTTTTGTTCGCCATATTAATGCATCTTTAACGCGTGCGCGTCACTTTGACGCGGTAAGTTCTTGCGGTTTTGTGACGTCGCGTGGAAGGCAGGTGAAGTGGGTGCAGCCCGAAATCTTTTGACCGATAGGCGAGGGCTAATGGCAAAAAGGCGTCTAATCAGAAATAAGTATTTTGGTTTGTTCGGTCAAATTATGCATAATCAGTGTGTACACATCATATCAAGTGGGGGGCTATCGCAGTTTTCGTGAGGTCGCGTGACAGACAGGTGAAGTGGGGGTGGTCCGAAAAAGTTTTTGACCAATCGCGGTGGGCTGATTACAGAATTGGAACAGAAAAGTTTGGAATAGTTTTACGTTATAGCGCCCCTGATCCCTGCTCTTGCTGTGTATTATATTTATGTCGGCTTACCTCGTTTTTTTTTTGTAATTGCCTTTTTTATCAAATTGCACTTTGGGTCTTACGCCCCTATTCATTCACTTTCGATTGGGTTAAACCTGCTATACCTTGGTGGTGCGGGTTTCCCTCCCTTTATTTAGGTTGCTTTTTGTTAAATTCAGAGGCTCAAAAATATGCCGTATGCGGGTGAGTTCTAATTAATTTTGACCACCTTGGTGTTCTTTAGTGTGCAGTATGTGAATAGTGCATACGATGCAAGAAAAAGAAATTTATGAAAACTATAGAGCTTTGAAATAGTTGTCAGATTTTCTCTAATAATAGTGAGGCTAAATGGCAAATTTTGACGTCTTGAAAAATTGCTTGTTATATATATAGTTGTGGCTGAGGAAATCACGCTGGCCCCGGTACTACTGAATGTATGTGAACTATCTGTAATGCTCAATGTCCTATCACTCACCGTATGAACAACTTCGTCTGTGGTATCTCTATTTTTATGTTGTTTTTCTCGTTGTTATTATTGCGCACAACTTTATCTCATGTATCGTGGGTTTATAAGGCAACCCAAAGGCATGTACTTGTTACTTTGACAAAGGCTGGTCCACCAGCCGAAACGTCAGTGAACTATACTGTGCAAATCCAACGTACGTCGTACTCTCTTTTTCTTCATTATATATATATATATATATATTGTACTGGAGAAGAACGCGCGGCAGGCACTGCTTCGAGAAAGACGACGACAACGTTTTGGTTGAAAGCCTTGTGTCTGTGTTGCCGAAGCTCTGTGTCCTCTCGCTACGTGCTCTGCTATCTGAGCGTCTAATCAACCGAACTATAACGCATCTTAACATTTGGTGGACGTGCTGGGCCCTTCTCAAACCTGGAACTCCGCAGCCGGACGCTCCCTACCGTTTCTGCTATGCCCCAGGACGCTGCGCAGCCCGATCCTCCCATGGCATCGCCTGTCGTCTGCTCCGGTGCTCTCCGCCAACGCGATCCTCCGGTCTTCAGCGGCGACGACGACCATGACGTGGAGGATTGGCTCTCGTCATACGATCGCGTGAGTGCTCACAACAAGTGGGATGACAAAGCTAAATTGACTAACGTCATCTTCTATCTTTCTGGAGTCGCGAATCTCTGGTTCCGGAATCATGAATCCAACCTTTCCACCTGGACAGCATTTACCCATTGTTTCAAAGAAGTCTTCGGTCGCCCTGCTGTGCGCAAGCTCCGCGCAGAACAACGTTTGCGTGGTCGCGCTCAGCAAAAGGGTGAAAACTTCACCAGCTACATTGAAGACGTAGTTGACCTTTGCCGGCGCATTAATCCCACCATGCCCGACTCTGAAAAGATCAAGAATGTAATGAAGGGCATAGAAGATGACGCCTTTCAAATGCTCTTGGCGAAAAATCCTCAAACGATCGACGAGGTCATTACACTGTGCCAGAGCTACGATGAGCTCCGCAAACAACGCCTTACCATGCGCCGCGCTGTCGCGCCGGACGACACGGTTTCGGCTTTAACTGACAGTTCTAGTGCTGCTTCCGCCCACTCTTCGTTCCTCGACCAAATCAAGCAATTTGTTCGCGAAGAAGTCGCGCGCCAACTATCACTGCTGCCTGCTACCCAGTCGTCTGAGTCCTCTTTGTCCCCGGAACTGCGACGCGTCATCCATGAACAAGTCAGCGACGCACTACCTCTTGCTAATCAGCCACCTTCAGCGACAGTCCCGCTCACTTACGCTGCCGTCGTTGCCAGGCCAAGACCTCCGCCTGAAGTTGCGCATTACACGCCCACAAGCGGCTTCTACGCCTCGCCTTCTGCAGCTGCGAACTACGTGCCCAGAAGCGGCTTCTGCGCGCCTCCGCAGCCCCTACGCCCAGCTCCAGACTGTGCTCCGCTACCTAGACCCCCTGTTGATAATCCCTGGCGTACCCAAGACAATCGGCCGATCTGCTTCGCGTGTGGCTTTGCTGGACACGTGGCACGGTTCTGCCGCCGGCGAGGTTGGTATCCTCCCGATACTGCGAGACTTCAAGGGAATGCTCCTGACTCTCAGTCCCGCTATTCACCACCAGTTCCGCACTTCACTCCTTCCTCTCATGTTCCCCAAAGCTTCAACACTCGTCGGTCTCCATCTCCCCGTCGACGTTCCCTGTCCCCCATCGTCCGCCGCCCTCCGGCTGCGGAGGAAAACTAAATGGCGCAGTTCCGGAGGCAAGAACTGCGATCTCTTCGAAATGCTCAAGCCCTCGTTTATTCCCAACGAACGTCATTGAAGTTTTAGCCGAAGGTATCGCCGTTCACGCGCTTGTCGACACGGGTGCCGCTGTATCCGTCATTGCCGACCAGCTTCGCCGTACGCTCCGAAAAGTCGCCATGCCGTTTTCTGCCATTTCGCTACGCACAGCAAGCGCTGATCCTATTGAGCCCTTAGGAACATGTACCGTTCGTGTCGCCATACAAGACACTTTATACCACATTGAATTTGTTGTTCTTCCCCGCTGCTCTCACGACATCATCTTAGGATGGGACTTCCTCTCATCTCATCACGCTATTATTGATTGTGCCCGTGCAGAACTTGCGCTGACTCCATTCTGCGGCAGTCTTTCTGAAGATTTGCCTCCACCTTCTGCTCGAGTGTTCGTTGCCACCGCCACTGATATTCCTCCTTTCTCTTCCGCCCTTGTACCCGTTTCCTGTGCTGCTTTCTACGATTCCACAGTTCTTTTCACGCCATCTCAACTTGCTGTACGCCGTCATCCCTTCTTGCTTCCCTTTGCCCTCCTTCCCTTTCGCCAGGGCTCCAGTGCACTTTACGTTTCGAATCCGTTTTCGTGTCCATCAAGCTTACATCATGGCGAGTGCCTTGGTTTTGCTGATGAATTCGACACGAGCTCTGTCTACGATGTACCTGATGACTCGACTCCTCTTCACGTTGACGCCATGACTCTCCCTGTTTCTGCGCCTCCGCCTGCATGTGAGCGAGAATTTGCTCCGTCTATTGACCCCAACCTCACTCCGAGTCAGCGCACGCAGATCGTCGACCTTCTTAACCGATTTCGAGCTTCTTTCGACCTACAGAAACAATGTTTAGGCCGTACCTCCACAGTCGTTCATCGCATCGACACCGGCAGCCACGCGCCGCTACGCCAACGTCCATACCGTGTGTCCGCGACGGAGCGTCGTGTCATCGATGAGCACGTAGGAGACATGCTCCGACGCGGCGTGATACAGCCATCACACAGTCCTTGGGCTTCTCCGGTAGTGCTGGTCAAAAAGAAAGATGGGACAATTCGTTTTTGTGTGGACTATCGACGACTCAACAAGATAACCCGGAAAGATGTATATCCTCTTCCCCGTATCGACGACGCACTGGACTGCCTCCAAGGCGCTGAATTCTTTTCGTCCTTAGACTTACGATCTGGTTATTGGCAGGTCCCGGTGGCTGATGCAGACCGTCCGAAAACGGCATTTGTTACGCCTGATGGCTTATATGAATTTACCGTGATGCCCTTTGGCCTCTGTAATGCGCCTGCAACTTTTGAAAGAATGATGGATAACATACTCCGGGGCCTCAAATGGCAGACATGCCTTTGTTATCTCGATGACATTGTCATCTTTTCCCCGGACTTTTCTTCTCACCTGTTCCGACTCAAACGCGTGCTCACTTGCCTTGCCGATGCTGGACTCCAGCTCAACTTGAAGAAGTGTCGCTTCGCCGCCCGGCAGCTAGTCATCCTTGGCCACGTTATTTCGAAAGATGGTGTGCTCCCAGATCCAACCAAACTCCAAGCCGTTGCCGAATTTCCAAGACCAAAGACCACAAAATAACTCCGCAGCTTCATCGGATTATGCTCCTATTTTCGTCGTTTCATCCGCAACTTCGCCACCATAATAGCGCCTTTGACGCAGCTTCTCGCGGGTAACCACGACCTCGTGGCTTGGCCGCCAGCTTGCGATGCCGCATTCACGACGCTGCGACGTCTTCTAACCTCACCCCCCCTACTTCGACATTTTGACCCAAGCGCACCGACAGAAATACACACGGATGCCAGTGGCGTCGGCATTGGCGCTGTTCTTGCACAACGAAAGACTGGCTTCGATGAATACGTTGTTGCCTTCGCTAGCCGCGCACTCACGAAAGCGGAAGCAAACTATTCCGTTACCGAAAAAGAATGCCTGGCTATCGTTTGGGCCATAAATAAGTTCCGTCCTTACCTCTACGGTCGCCCGTTCGACGTCATCACGGACCATCATGCACTCTGCTGGCTGTCGTCCTTGAAAGATCCTTCAGGTCGCCTCGCTCGATGGGCGCTTCGCCTCCAAGAGTATGATATTCGAGTGCTGTACCGCTCAGGCCGTAAACATTCGGACGCGGATGCCTTGTCTCGCTCCCCAGTGTCAGGCCAGCCCAATTATCAGAAAGTACGAATATGCGAGTCCTCCCTCACCGCCACGGATATGCTTTCGGAGCAGCACAAGGATCCATGGATTGTTGCTATGCTGGCTTTTCTGTCAGACCCATCAGCGCCTTCTACTGGACGTGCGTTGCGTCGCCAAGCACACCACTTCGCTGTTCGTGACGGGCTCCTGTACCGCCGTAACTACCTCTCGGACGGGCGCAAATGGTTACTCGTGGTTCCTCGACATCTACGTTCGGACATATGTGCGGCGTTTCACGATGACCCGCAATGCGCACATGCAGGAGTACTCAAAACATACGCGCGCCTGCGAATTCGTTATTACTGGCGCGGGATGTACCGATTCGTCTGCCAATATGTCCGCTCCTGCCTCGCATGCCAACGCCGCAAGAATACCCCTCATGCCTTAGCTGCTCCACTGCAACCCTTGCCTTGCCCAGGACGGGCCTTTGACAGGGTCGGAGTTGATCTTTATGGACCCCTTCCGGGTACTTCAGATGGCAACCGCTGGGTGATAGTGGCGATAGACCATCTCACGCGTTACGCGGAAACTTCGCCTCTGCCCAACGCATCTGCGCAGGATGTTGCCGGGTTCCTTCTGCGTAACGTCATACTTCGCCATGGAGCCCCCAGAGAGTTGCTGAGCGACAGAGGCCGCGTCTTTCTGTCTGATGTTATAGAAGCCCTGCTCAAGGAATGCAACGTAATTCACCGTACTACTACTGCATACCACCCGCAAACTAATGGCATGACTGAGCGCTTTAACCGCACTCTTGGCGATATGTTAGCCATGTACGTCGCATCTGACCAAACCAATTGGGACCGAATTCTCCCCTTCGTGACGTACGCTTATAATACCGCCACACAGACCACTACAGGATTTTCCCCGTTCTTTCTTCTTTACGGACGTGAGCCTTCCTGCACAATGGACACCATCCTTCCGTATCGCCCTGACCCAACGGAGGCTACTACCCTGTCCGAAGCTGCTGCACACGCGGAAGAGTGCCGAAAGCTCGCCCGCACATTTACTTCGGCTGATCAGCAGCGACAGAAGCACCTTCGGGATATTCCCTCCTCTCTGGCACCCTATGCCCCTGACTCACTAGTCTGGCTTTGGGTTCCCGCTACCAGCCCTGGACTTTCACCAAAGCTTGTTTCTAAGTACCAAGGTCCCTACCGTGTCGTCAGTCAAACGTCTCCTGTGAACTACTTGGTAGAACCCCTTGAGCCGCCTTCCGATAAGCGCCGCCGAGGGCGCGAAATCGTGCACGTTCAGCGGCTCAAGCCGTACTTTGACCCACCTGTGCTATCTTGCCCGTAGGTCGCCGAGACGGCTCCTCTTCTCCAGGGAGGCAATTGTACTGGAGAAGAACGCGCGGCAGGCACTGCTTCGAGAAAGACGACGACAACGTTTTGGTTGAAAGCCTTGTGTCTGTGTTGCCGAAGCTCTGTGTCCTCTCGCTACGTGCTCTGCTATCTGAGCGTCTAATCAACCGAACTATAACGCATCTTAACAATATATATATATATATATATATGAAGCCAACCAACACTGACACCAAGGACAACATAGGGGAAATTACTTGTGCTTAATAAATTAAATAATGAAACGATACATTAATGGAAATTAACGTGGATGGAAAAACAACTTGCCGCAGGTGGGGACCGAACCCACAACCTTCGCATTTCGCGTGCGATGCCCTACCAATTGAGCTACCGCGGCGCCGTTTCCCCACCGATTTTCTTGGGTATTTATTTGCTTAGGAAACGGCGCCGCGGTAGCTCAATTGGTAGAGCATCGCACGCGAAATGCGAAGGTTGTGGGTTCGGTCCCCACCTGCGGCAAGTTGTTTTTTCATCCACTTTAATTTCGATTATTTATCGTTTCTTTATGTCATTTATTAAGTACAAGTAATTTCCCCTTTGTTGTCCTTGGCGTCAGTGTTTGTTGGCTTCTTATGCTATGACTAATAAAAATCGGGCCCCACGGTTAATCCCCCTTGTTCTCGTTTTATATATATATATATATATAACACTCAAAAGAATATCTGTAGAGATCGAAAAAGAACATGAGGCTATTGGAACCAGCGTAATGATCGAGAGCGCAGAGCGTGACAGGATCCAATTTTTCGGAGCCGCTGCCAAATGTGCGTCGACATATACTTACCGCATTCAACGCATGTTCACGCAGTCAGTGTACTCTCCTCTAGTCGGGTTGTCTCGAACGCATCACTGTTTCACTTCTGCCATGATGACAACGTATTTCGCGTTTCGAAGAGAGTAGAAGAAAACCTCTGTGTAGAGGGCTGGCTTTAGCGGCTGTTTCGGATGCCGTGTCACGAAGTCGCTTCGTGTGGGCATCAATTGTGCATTGATAAGTGGCCGACACTGTGCTAGCGGACTTCCCCTGTCATTGCTACTGTACCCTGGTTATTATCGAATGCAGAACGACCCTCTTCGGCCGGGCGTTTCCGAGTGGGAAGTACTGGTGGCAAAGCATCGCTGTGGCCAGATTGCAGTTCTGCACGAACGCCTTGCCGCTTGCTTATTTAGTGAACCACCCGCCACGCACGCTTGCATGACGTTGCACGAAGCACGTTCCGTTGCGTGAAGACGCTATGCGTGTCGGTCGTATGTCGCGCATGTTAGGCCATCCTGTTGCAGGGGCGTTACCTATTACCCGGTCGGTATTCTAGTCCGTCCTTTCATACTGGACGAGACACGGGGGGTCACTCGTGTGTGAGTCTCGACACAAACTGCCAATTGTTTCCTGTATAGCGTTTTGTGCCGCTATATGCGTCTTCAAATGTCGAATTCAATTATAAGAGCTCAGAACCCTATAAGAGAGATAGAGAGGGAGAGAGAAAGAAAGAAAAGGAAAGGAATTAATTAATCAAATTATGGGGTTTTACGTGCCAAAACCACTTTTTGATTATGAGGCACGCCGTAGTGGGAGACTCTGGAAATTTCGGCCTCCTGGGGTTCTTTAACGTGCACCTAAATCTAAGTTTCCGATCGCCGGACAGCAACGCGCCGCCTCGTCCCTCCCGTAACGTCTGTCCTTGAGAGAGTAATGGGGTGGAAGCGGTCTTCCTGGTTTGACGTCCGAGCTGCCTTACCTGCGTCATAATTTCCAATGATACTGCAATTGCCTGGTATTTATTGAAAATAGATATCATGACCTTTTTTTCTCAAGTGATGTATAAGTTCCACGACTTAGCACGTCAGTTGATGTTGAGTTCCATGTCGGAGAAACAACTGTGTACATTGTAAAGCCAGCCTTGAATTGCAGAAGACGGCCAATTTTCCCGGAATCTGTATTCGTCTACAGCTTCGAGCTCTGCGGCTGTAGACGTAGTGATGTGCAAATTCTTGAAACCTTGGCTTATTCCCTTTTTTGGTATAACTACAGCGCCACTGGAACTGGTTGATGTAGTTGATCCATCTGTGTAGACGTGCGTGCAGTCGCTGTATTTCTTGTACAAGTGGAGTAGACTAAGTTGCTTGAGTGCATATGGCGGTAAGTCCGACATTTTCTGAAGTCCTGGGATTGTGAGGTTTACTTGAGTACGACTCACACACCATGAAGGAATCGAAGGTCTTGCCGCAGATGCGTACCTTGACGTAAGGGAGGCACGGTGCGCGAAGACAGTTGCACCGACTGTCGTGTGGGGCCTTTCTACTGGGAGACTTGCAAGGTGGTGAGTAGGGGTCCGGCCTAAGTGTCTTATGTGCACACGCATTGTTTCAATGATAATGTGCGTTCTAATAGTGTAATATTGAGCAATTGCCATAACTTCTGTCTTTGACACGCTCCGCAGTAGGTCAAGGAACATTCCGAGGGCTTGGGCTTGGATACCTTGGATTGTATTCAGGTTAGTTCTGCAGATGTTGGAGATGACCGGTAGGCTGTACCGCAGGAATCCAATAAAGAGGACCCTGTACAGTTGCAGCATAGAGTGTATTGACACTCCCCAGGTCTTTCCTGCTAGGAACCTAAACATATGGCAAATTGCCGTCAGACCTTTTTTCAGATAATTCACATGAGGGTTCTGGGAAAGATTTCTGTCAATAACCACGCCAAAAATCTGTGACTTGTGTTGTACTATACCAGAACGCCTGCTCGAACTTACTGAGAAAGTCAAAGAGCAGGTCGAGACGCACCCATAGACGCACCCAGCAGGTTCACGCCATAGCCAGCTACCTGCAAAAGGCTTCGCTAACTTCAATTCCCACAGTACGTATGATCTGCATAATTTTCTTCTTCTTTGAACGCTCTGTAGACCAGTCAGTGGGAGGGGGAAGGGAGGAAGGGGGAGGCAATGTCTGTTTTTCATTGTAAAAAAAAGGCAGCTGAAGATATATTCTATTGTCTCGTTATAATTATAAACGCTATACGGTGCAATTTCCATCACGCCGATCAGAATACAAGAAGCTTCTGAAGAACTCATAACTAGTAAGCGTAGTTCCTTGTTCCTCCCTCTGTTCAGTTATTTCTACCATGAACAGTATATATCGTAAAGGTCATTGGGGTAAGAATCGCGTAACTTCCTGCTTACACTGATATTTCTCCAAGGAGAGAATCTTCACTGCGTTTTAACTTTGAATCTGGTCTGTGTGTCCGCGCGGCAACTTTCGTTCTGCAAAATGTGATGACTTGTGAGAATGCGGTGAAAGTGCAACGCGCTGAGCATTCGATGCGAGCTTCGCGCAGAGAAATTATTTAAAGGCTTTATACCTTCCAAGCGCCGAATATTCCGCATTTTATGAACACAAGCCGGTGGTGTGGCCTTTTCTGTTTGTGCTTTCTTTTTGTTTTTACCTGTGAACAAAGTCCCCGTGTGGGCAGGGAAATTCCTTTATCTATTAACTCTATACTTCGGTCGGCATAGTACCGCGGGTTTTTTCTACCCTTCGGGATATTTCATCCCGACCAGACGGGTTTCCGTCAAACCTTAAACTTCAGTGGCCTTTTCCGATCGAACTTCCCGTCGTTCAAGAGCGGTCTCTTCAATGAGATCATACCTTCGACACCCAGGTGCGCATCCGATAATAGAGTGTGGCCCAGGGAATCCTCTATGAAGCCTTGCTTCATTCAGCATGCTTTCCCGCTCACCTTTTGAAGGCGAAAGAGGAAGAAAAGAAAGCTTCTAACGGAAGAACGGCAAGACGGCCAACAATAGGTCTGGCCCTGACCTTGCGTCCGGAGAGCGTTTTTCAATTTGGACTGAATGTGGCGCCTGGCACGGCAAGATAAAAAAGACGCTCTCGTGAGGATGCGCAGTGACCGTCAGATATCCGAAATCTTTTTTTCTGCCCAGTGCATACCGATCATATATATATATATATATATATACCTGTCAAAAATGGCAAAAGATAGAACGTTTGGTGAACTTTTGCACACCCCGAGAAGCTGTTTGCCAGCCTTGCCTTATATAATTTCTGGATCTGCTACATTAGCTTGCTTTTCTACAAAGCACTGAAATGTGTAGAGTGCTTCTAGGAAGCATAGAAAGCAGAATGGGCCAGAACTTACGACTGGGGACAAATGGCACAGCACTTTGAAATCGAGGCATTCGTTAAAGAGAGGTCAACCTACCACAGAAGCAAGATCGCCATGACTTCGACCGAAACGTCTGTATCGACTTCGCAGAAATAGCGGATCGAACGGTGGTAAAGTTCGTACGACGAGCCACTCGCGTTCGCCAGGAACATTGAACTCTTTGTTCACGAAATCAGACGGGGAGACGACTCATTTGTCTCTCCTAAGAGCTCAGGTCTCTAAGCGGGGCTTGATACGGGAAACTCGATTTTCCTGCGGTCATGACAGGGCATCCCGTATCGACGAACTTCAGTACCGTTTCTCATTCTTATGGGGAGGGTAAAATGAGGTGCTCGTTACCTCCTTATCGACACACCCTTATTGCCTCCTCATAAAGCATACAGCCTTCTTTGTCCGTGAGGAAAAAAAAAAGACAGAAAAAACAAACAAACAAGAAAAAGCTGCCGAAAGTCAACCGAAGCAGTCTTCAGGGGTGCGTGGAGTTTTATACAGTCTACCTGCTCTTCAGATTTTTTCGACTTCATAGGGCCACCATGACTTTATTCACCGAGAAAGTGCTGAAAAATAAAAGAGGACGAATCGAAAGCTGAGGAGGAGATATCTCCATCACCCCCATCTCCGAACCTCTTGTGCGTTTTCTTCGGCGTGTACAGTACAGAGAGCCCGTGGCACACTTTGAAAGTAACTCGGCACGCTCGGCCTCTGGGGCTACCGATGATGCAAAGCCGACGCCGCGCGCGCCGTTTGGGAATAGAGACTGGGCGCTAAACTGCCACTGTTGTGCCGGCGTTGCAGCGGCTGTAAAGGCGGCGGCTGGCCGAGTGTTTTCTGAAGCAGAAGCAGCGCCCCTCGCACCCCTTAATGCCTTTTCCGTGTTTCGCGCCCTGCCCGTATCCTGCGCGTGGCGCGGCGAATGCGTCGCCAGTGGACGTCCTAAAGTGCGAGCACGCGCAGGGTCCAGGGCGGTCGTTTGCACGCCGCCGTCCTACTCGCTAGCATGCTGCAAGACAAGCTGTTTTTAGGGACAAAAGCCCAGAAAAAAAGTTCTTGAAAGGACACGCCGCCCACTCTACACACACAAACGCGCACTGTGTTTCTCCGTGCCAGCACGCGTTCGTTCCTTAAGTCCGGATAGAATGTAGAGTTGTCTAACGTGGAACCCGAACTGATTTCTCTAACCAAAACGCAACTCTTCCCTGGACTGTAACTCAACTGCTGTATATATGCTACGTTTGACTTTCGAAATAATTTTCTACAAAAAACGCGGCCTATTTAAAGGCATTTAGCAACAGGGCCCTGCGCAGAAACGACGGAGTTCCTAATTTGTTATGCGGCCGCTCAGTGGAGCTGGCAGCCAAGCGTTCGTAAAAATACGCCCAGCTGACGCGATCTATGAAAGAAACCAAAGGTCACTACGGCCCTGGCAGTGTAGCGAAATTGAAACGAATGGTCCCGGTAGCCGTATCGTAACAGCGGCATAAAAATAGAGCGCAGTACTGCAGCCTAAACGCATTTACATGGCACCAAATGGAAGCCGTGGCGCTCTGTTAGCGCCCGGGGAGTGCTGCCGTTGCGCATGAGCCTGGCCTCACGTCTGATTTTCATAGGATCCTTCGTGATTGCCGTTAGACTGCAGCAATGCTTTTTAGTGCACCACCTACGCACGTCTGTGCTATTATTCTCGCCCTAAGTGTAATGACCTTTGGCTGTTTCTTTTGTTCTGTGACGTAGTCATAGAAGGCCGCCAGGCCTGTTTTCTTGCAATGTAGGTACAATTACGATTCCCGCCAACATTGAGAAACAAAAAGCACTCAAAATGGTACATATGAACTAGCGCACTACCAGATTTTTATTCGCAGGAGCTTTTAAGCACGCCACGATTACACGATACTTATTCTTATAAGTACACATCATGCCTGTTTGCTCAGTGAAGTAGAATCTGCTTAAACCGAGCTTGGTGGTATATATATATATATATATATATATATTAAAAATATATACTCTTAAAAAATATATTTGAGAAAGGGATATAGGGCTGTATACATAAGCGGAGTGCGAAAAGAAACGTAACTGTGCACGTTTGCAACTTTTGCAGCTCATTTTAATCGCATATGCGTGTATATGCGCAAATTATTTCTGACGAATTTTGCGAGTTCGGAATAACGCCACAGAATTTCATATTCATCTCGTGCCTCTTTTCCTGGCATTGCAACGTGCAAGGGATCATCGCTGTCCCGGTCAGCCTCACTAGACTTTTACTCTTCTGCACGATCTCACGTTTTTTGTCCCTTCAGTGGGACTGACAATTTCGACAGCGCACGTTACCGTGGCGAGCTTACACGCTGAGCTCTCGTCATCACGACGCGGAAACGAACATGCAAGTTATGCTAATCAGAGTGAACACCGCGGAAACAGTCGCCGACATCGCAGCGGCCATGGTGGATTTCATACGCTTCGTAGCAGTTGGTTAGCGCGATCGTAGTTTCGGTATAAGTCGCGGGTAACCGAAGAAAGAAAAAGGGAGGGGTTCCGTTCAAAATAAGTACGTTACTGCCGTGTGTAACCACGGGTGGCCCACCAAAGTCGGCATCTCCTGTTCCGTTTTTACGGTTGTTTCGTTTGAATGAGCGCCGTTTACCTACGCTGCACGTACCTCAATGATGCTCATAACGCCATAAGCACCAGTCTTGATATATTTTATTTTTTGAAACGTAATTTCGCAGAATGTTGCTCTAAGGTTAAGGAGGAGCTCGGGGAAGGTGGCATTTGTCTGTATTAAAATGATATTGGTTACAGTTCAGTGGGACGTTTGTCACTGCGCAAAACTCTTAAGATTAAGCAAGATGGACATAAGAGACGTAGTACTTGGTATTCTTTGCTCCTTTAGTGTGCCTGCAGTTTATCAATATTATTTTCAGATCACCTGAATCGCTTCCAGCTGTCTTGTGTTGTCCTTGTGCTCAAGCAGTTCTGTAGCACTGTTTTAAATACGAACCACTGCCAACTTGCTCAGCTTTCAATACATCTGCGCTCCCATCTGCAGCAGTGGTTCCTAGAAATTGCAGCACTTGGTCTCTCTCTTTTCATATCGTTGAACTCATCACGTGATGGCGCATAGCTTAACACCGAAGTAACGTTGTAAATTGGCGTATAGGAGGCACGGCATGAGCGACGGGTGCGAATACCGCGTGCTGCCTCTGTCATGCTATGTTATTCCTGCCAAAGTTATTGCGTTCGCCACCGCTGCTTGAATTTATTTCTTTAACGTAATAACGCTAGAAAATAAGGCAAGAATGAACAAATATTGTATGACTTGATGAAGAACTCACGGTTGTACTCAGCGAGATTAAGACCCCTCCGCCTATAACTTATCCACTCGAGAAAAGGAAGAAGTCGAATCAGACGAAGTGCAATTAATTTTACTTTAGCTCAAGAAAACCTAAATCTTTGACGCTTGATATACTCATACTTAAGCGAACAGAAGGAAGATATGACCCCGCTGTGGCACTACGCTATTATACTTTTTCTTCATTTTTTGTGTACTGGCCTTTTTATTTTTATTTTTTATTTCTTTTTTTTTTTTTGCATAGAGACTGGTGTATGGATTTTTATGATAGGGACGAGTATGGATCACCCTATGGGTTTGCAAGTATTTTCACAAAAAGTGAAAAGGTTGCCTGTTGACGAGTTTGGCTTCGAGTCTCCCTCTGCTCAGCTTCTGCTTGTGTATCTACGTCAGTTTGTTCATGGAATGAGTTTGGGAATACCACCAATAACGTTGTTCCACATTCTCGCAAATACGACTGTCAAAAAAAAAAAAAAATGGGTGGCTTCTGCAATAGTATATGCAGAACCTTTCTCATCTCGAACCGCTTTTTCAGTCGTCATTTTATCTCAGCACCGTATTCAGCGTGGACAAATATCTATATCGGGCCTCACAAACGCATCACTAATGAGTAATATATTTTAAGAGGCAGTATGGAGAAAATTGAATGAACTACTTGCTATAATGGCATCAAGTGAAACTTTTACCTAATCTTTTTAACTTAAACCCAGTTGGTAAATTTATGGGCTGTTTCTTTTTTCTGCTTTGTTATTTTTTGCTGCACAGCGAATCACAGCTCCTCCAATAAATGACTACCCTTTTGTCAGCTTGCCTCTCCAACTGGTAGCAAACTTTCTACCTGTTATTCGGGAATAGGAAAACAATTGGGCACTGTCTTTTCTTTTTGTTTTCTCTGCGTCTGTTAGTGCTGATGGGAAGTCATTAACGTATAGCGAGAAAAGTATGGGCCCCAAACTCATCCTTGCAGAACGCCTGTAACAATATTGTTATATTGAGAAGGAAATGAGCCAATACTTGCATATTGCTTTCAACCGCTTAGGCAGTTAAAAGTTAGGTTCATAATAGTTTCGCTAAAGCCGTAGATGTGGGATTTTTTTAGAAGTATGGAGTGAATGCGTGTCGAAGACTGTTTAAATCTAAGAATATTCCTACCACCATTTCATTTTTGTGCAATGATGTGTATATGCTCTGAGCTACTTCTAACACTGCTGATGATGTTGATCGACTGGCTCGGAATCCATGTTGGGAATCTGTTAGAAGCTGAACAGAATAATAACAGTTAGAATAATTTAGAATAATTGTTATCTTTCTGTTTTTTTATTTTTCGTACTACCAATCTTTTTCCTTCATGGCTGTAAGTATCGCGTATTCATCCACGGGCATGTTCCTCGTATTTGCTGTGTTTATATGTGGTACATTCAGATAGTATGTGTGTTAAAGCATTTGCAAAGTTTGCGCGTTCGATATAAGTGTTACTTTCTATACTTCCTGAAATTGTGTGTCGTTAATTTTTCCCCGCAATTTTATATAATTATTTCTGTGATTTGCCGAGAGGTTCTTCTTTGTAACGGCATTATCTGTGCAGCGTAATAAAGCAAAAATAGGGCAGTTGTCAGTGAAATTCGCATCGTATACGCCAGAAAATATATTATTACTGTTGCACAAAACACGGTCGACAGTTGTAGCACTCGACGAAATTCTAGTAGGTTCACAGATTGTGTTCTTAAAAGTGTACGACTGCAGCAGAAGAGAGTATTCACAATTTGTGTGTTTGCAAATATCGACGTTGAAGTCGCCAACAGTGATAGCACCATAACACTTAGTACTTAGGGCGGAAAAGATAGATTCTAATGACTGATAAAAAATGGGCAGACTTGAGCTTGGTGACCAGAATATTGTACCAACACTGTGCGCGAATGTAAAAGAACAAAGAGAGATTCAACAGCACTGCCACTTATTTCCACATCGGGGATTAATCTATATGGCTTCTCCTTGGTTAGTAAAGCCACACCACCACCACGTGTTGCTGCAACCTTGGGATTGCTCCGAAGACTATATCCCGGAATGGAAATGTGCTCAGCCTTTCTAAACCAAGTTTCTGTTGAACCAATTACATCAAATGTAAAATTGTGCTGTGCCAAGAAAGAACACAGTATGTGCTCGTTTGTATGAAACTTCGAATGTTACAACTTAGTATCGAAATACACTGGGTTTTGTGGAATTCACGTTCAACTTCACTGATTCAAGGCGTCATGATAGGTGCAGTAAATAAGACCTAATACGAGCGTCCCCTTAACTACCTTCTTCAGGTCGTCCTCAGAAGTGATGTGCAGTACTCAAGAGTTCTCGGTTTTCCGCATTAAAATTTTGACCTGCGATACTCATACTTATTCCAATGTTTCCCTCTCCTCGCCTGGCGAGCTGTTGCGAGAACAATCTTATTCTCTTGGCAAAGGTGTTCATTAATGAATATAGGCTCATTGTTCTGAAAGCCAAGTGTATATGCGGACAATCTCTCTTTTCTAGCATTCTTAATTATTTTGTCTCGAACTGCTATGGAGGTAAACATTACCAAAATGCTCTGTTGAGCCTTATCTTTGGTCGGGACATGATCCACTGTGTCGATATATTCAGTACGAAGTTCCGTTTTCAAACAAGTTGATAACTTTTGCATCCTGTCAGGCAACGATTCATGTCTAGAAACAGGAACACTCCTTACTTCTAAGTTGTTCAGACGACTGCATTGTTTGAGCTCGGTTATTCCCTGTCGCATTTCTTCACCTCACCCTGTAACTTGCGCACAACCCCAATAATGGTAGCCTGTTGGTGATTCGCTCCTGCCAATTCACGGTGTACGTCGTTCACATCAGTCCTAAGTTGTTCGAATGTCCAATTCGTGACATCCGTGGAAGTTTTTAGGTCCTGCATGCCCCTCCGAGACTGTTTGTTGTCATCAGCTAAGCCATTAATATCAAATCTGATGATTGCTGTTATAATTTCTAGCATTGAGGTCATGTCAAGCAAGGCTTTAGCGAGTTCCTTTGGTACCCAGTGGTTTGTCCGCAAGAATGTGTCCAAGTGATTTCAGTGGATTTTCACCCATTGCAAATTTTTTAGAACAAGGCTGGGTGATCCAGGAGCTTTAACTTGAGCTTAAAATAAACGTTAAAAACGCTTACGTACCTGCAAAGATACAGGGGCGTGGGCTTAGTACATTAATGATGCTAGCAGCTGCCTGGATAGCCCTGAAATGATGCTAGCTCCGTCCAAACCGAGCTTTTATAGCAGAAACCAGATGAGCCGATTATCATAACAGCCGTTGGGCGCATCCGATAGGGCTGTAAAAGACTGCCACTTGAGCCACGCACTCGGTTAGCATGCGCTTTCGAAGCAGTCTTGTGGAGATATGCTACTCAGCTGCGCCGTCCGATGAAGATTCAGCAGTGTTTCAGCAGGTTGCGTATTTACTGACCTTTCCATCCTTGTTTCTTCATTTATCCTGCTGTAAAGTTGACCTGCACTCTCATCTTTTTTTCCACTTTCACGACACTGTTGTGTGATCATCACAAAGCTCATTAAACTGCGTCGTCTTTTTGTTGTTGCTGTTCGCTCAATTTCCTCTCCTCACAAGAAAGAGAGAGAGAAAAAAGAGAAAGGCACGCGACTGGATGCTCTCTCACGACACCATCACGAGGCTAGGCGTTCTGAGCGCATAAGGTTTGAATGAGGAGACGCTGCCTACGCCGACAGCATAATACTGTCTGGCACTAAATTTACGAGCGTCTCCCCGAAACGCAACCGGCAAACGCTGCGGAAGTGAAGAGACGCGGTCAATGTACGCATCCAGAGCGTCCAACCATACGAGTCAACATTGCTGGTCACCAGATGCAGTGTATCTTGAACTGAGTGGCGGCTTCGTGAGTGTTTCGCTGCCCAGTTTGACGTGCCATCCTACGGAACCGTTATGTGTAGACAGCTGCTCTAGATCGTCTGTCGCCGGCATTGGTCTTAGCAATGCCTGAGATTGTATGTACGTAGAAGCAGCCGATTAAACGATGTTTTTTTTTTTCAACATAGATGAAAATCGATGTTTGTTTATTGTAATGGACATTCGTAAGACGTCACGAACGGACATGGTAAAACGCAAAATTTCTTGACGCTCCAGTGTGCCCGTACGTTGTTGAAACACAAGGTACCAACAAAACTCAAACAGCAGAGAACAAATTTCGGCTTCTGACAACGAGTGAGCAGAAGATGAAAAGTTTGTAAAAATGGGACGGACAGCATTCTTGCTTATACCAGGTAAGAGATTCAGCTGAATGCAGAATTTCATAAACCATAGTAAGATGCAAACTGTCGAGCACAGCGTCGATGCTACGCAAAGTTTTGACTGACGAACAGTGAGGCCCCGATAAGAAGCTCGCAGTGGTGTACGGTGGAGGTGTTTTCAGGTCACGCCCCATTTCCCGCATTTTCCCGAACGACGACTCGTAGACAACCAAGTCGCGTCGCGAAGTGGACGCAGTTCGAGCAACGCGCCGCATTGGCCGTTTTTGAGATGCGCACAGTTTTTCAACGCTACTCAGACAGTGGATCGCGGCTGCTGCTGGTCTACCCCAGCTGGATGTGCACGATTCCAATCGACATCAGGTCCGACCACTTCGCAGCACCCGGCACGGAAAGGTGCGTGCTACGGGATGACCGCGGACAGCCGCTCTCTAAACAGCGGGTTCGCCACGCGTGCACGACCCGCGCGCACCTCTGTGCATGGACCGGCTGCGTGAAAAGTGGTCCGAGCGAGATTTATGAAGCTCAGCGTCCCGGACCGGGACATGCAGAGATGGAGAAGCCATGGCATAGCCGTACCATCTATTTCACTCTGTGCCCGTGCGCTTCGTCTTGGCACACCACGCAGCCCCATTAGGCGGAGTAGGTCTTTCCTCAGTCCGCACAAAACACGATGCCGTGAGAAGGCACTCCTCTTCTATCGTCCGCCCGGATCTCTCAACCCTTTGCGGCCTCTTCTTTTCGCTGTTTTCTCGCGCCATCTGTCCCTTAGCTCTCCCTGTCGTCGTCAGCGCAGACAAACACGATCCCGCATGTTTGCACCCTCTCCGTTCGAACAGGGTTGGGACGAATGCGCCGGGAATGAATACCCCCCCAGTGCATAGTTGATAGCTCCGACGACATCAGTGCCGCCCTTTTTTCCATCTCTTGTGTCCGGTCGTGACTTGTTTGCCCGGCGCGCTTCTTACCGTTTCTTCGGGCAGAGCAGATATCCCACGCCAATAGTGGGCACGACGCTTCTTCTATACTCTGTGGCACAAAGCGCGCTTGCGTGTTCATCTCTTTCTTGCTGCGCAAGAATGCGCAACGGTGAGTCACGCGTTCCAAGGAAACATAAATCACTCAGCAGGGCTGCCGGAAAATAAGGTCCGGCTCATAAACAATCACATCACAGCCTTTTTGTCTTGAATTGTTTGAAACCCTTAGTTTTTAGGCAAATGAACTATTCTTTCGTGTTAGAAATTCCGGGACTAACTGCCTGATTGTGAAATGTATGCTTGCGTTTTACATCAATTGTGCCATCATTCTTTCTAATTCACACGGTGTAAGCTTTCGCCAGTATAATGCCAGATTCTACGATCGGTTTTGTGCAGTGTACCAAATTGACAAACGAAAGAACGTTTACGAGCTTCTTTGTTATTCATCGAAAGTAACTGTAACACGTAAGCCTCACACGCGCAATCTCTATATGTATGCACATACACAACATACTTTCAACGAGATAATTTTTCAAATTTCTGCAAATAACTTGCAGGTCGTGTTAGTGAAAACGGATGACGCAAACTTGATATTTTTTCTTGTTTTGTAGCATATGACCACAGCACAAAACTGAGTGTCCGAAGATTATACCGATATTTCATCACAAAAGGTAACTACAAAATTTAGAGATCATGAATAAAGAATAATGTGTAGTAAATAAATAGACATCACCACAAGTTTTCTACCGAGCTTCTCAGAACATTAGCAGGTTTCATGAAACGAAGAATTCTTATTTTACCATACAAGTGGTCAAAAAGAAATTGAGCGGAATGGTAATGTGCTACAACCACTGAAACTTCTAATTAGCTGATGATGCGGAACAGCTGGAATAATTTCAGGACAAAACACAATGGCTCAGTTTGGCGTTACAGGTTGACAACGGAGAGATGTATTGATGAGCTGACACCAGTATTGTATGAGCCGATGACCATCCAAGCCCACGTAACTTCCTCTTACTAAAAACTGGAACACGTTTTCGTTTTGACAGTGAAACGAGGTGTGAAGGTGAAAGCCGAAGGAATCTACGTTTTATTTCACGAGTGCGAGCAACGGAGTAAGACATTTAGGAGGTGAAACTCCCGTCAGCGCGAGCGAGCGCGGGCGACCAGATGTCACAATTGTTGTATGCGCCGACGGGGGCCGCATACAGTGGCGGCGCCATGCGGCGTGTCGTAGAAGCCACAGCGAAAAACAAAAAATGCAGCGCCCGGGCAGGCGGCTCCGGCGCGCTCTCAACGGCGGTAATTTCTTTCCAGGCCGCCAGGCGCCGCCAGCACGATAACGTTTCCGCGGGCTTGTGACCTTTTCTGGTCGCCGCGGAGTTTCCACCCCTAAGTGCGAGCACACAAGCATTTCGCAACGCGTTTGTGTCATTTACAACGCGTTTACGCCATATCACGATCTGTAGAGACTGCTCATTGACTGGCATTCCCTCTAGTAGGTGTTTCGCGTTTATCATGCATCACACGCGGAAGCTTGTTGCACAGAAGAAGAAATCTGCCTTTCACTGTTGCCGCATATTGTTCGGATGCTTGCAACTCCGAAGTACGTGCCAAGTAGAGCGTCTCATGGCCTGGCCAAAAGGGTGTCGAGCAGAATAGCATGCCATTCCGTCACTACGATGGCACTGTTGTGATGCCGTAGTTAGATCACCTGGCTAGGAAGCGCGAAGTCATGATTTGGAACCCTGCTGGGGTCAAATATTTTTTGTCCGTTCAGCGCATGTTGTGATGACAGACCAATCGAAGAAAGGCACTACGCAAAGACCCACTTGTGGTCTGTAGAATGACTATCCCCATTAATATGCCTAGAGGAAATAAATTGTTTATCCGAGAGCGCACGCACAACGAACGGCAATGGTGACGTGAGTGTCTAGGAGACTTGCACAGCCGCAAAGAGTGAGCGAAAATCCTCATTATAAGGGCTGGCACTACGGGGGAAAAAGGAATGATATTTGCTCTGCAAGTCTGCGAGCCGATGTCAGCCCGGGCGTGTGGGTGTGTTAGCGGGAAAATCCAATCGCCAAGAGAATGTATGTGTCCAAGTTTATGCATGCGGTACAGTCCTTCAAGCCCGGGGCATTCCAACAGGAGATGGTTAATGTCAGGCTTTGCCCCTGCAGCACAGGAACGGTAATCGCAATATGTTGTGGACTTGCATTCCACACTTGGAAGCAATTTGTTGTATTGAAGAATAATAATATTCAAGAAAGGATGTTTTGGTATGGTATGGTATGCTAAATCTTTAATGAATTCCTGCAGATCGTGAGTTTTCACGAAGCGGGCCGCTCCCACGTGGGAACCGGAAGGCCGAGCCTCTCGGCCGCATCGTGGGCCTGCTGGACAGCCCAGAGTTGGTCAGCCAGAAGAGGGCTGCGGAGAACCGCCTCCCACCTGGCCGAGCTGTTAGCGATGATAGAGCGTGACCGGGCACACCGCCAGTGCATATGGTCTAACGCGGCTATTTCTCCACAATTGTGGCAGGTAGCATTGGTGTAAGTATCCGGATAGATTTTATGTCAGAGCGACGAATTCGGATTGGTATTCGTTTGTAGTAGACGGAGCGTGAATGCTTGAGCTCTATTGAGGCGCGGATGAGGAACAAAGTAGGTTCTACGGCTGAGACAGTAGTGTTTAGTAATCTCGTTGTAGGTGGAGGGCGTGTCCCTGTTTTCTGGGGAGTCGGCTTCCGATTGGTCGAGGGTAGCGCGGTGGGCAAGTTCACGCGCAGCCCCGTGAGCCGACTCGTTGAGGTTGGGAGGAGCACCCTTTATCTGACCCTGATGTGCGGGAAACCAATAAATGAAGTGGTGCGGGATTGCCTTGCCCCCAATAAGTCTGAGGGCCTGTTTGGAAACGGTGCCTTTTTCAAATGCTCTGACTGCAGATCTTGAATCACTATAGATGACATCCCGTGAGTTATCCAGCAGGGCTAGTGCAACAGCCATTTGTTCAGCTATTTCGGAGTCCCTCGTCCGAACCGAGGCAGCATTGGTGATTCCTTGCCGACCATCAACAGTGACGATGGTGAACGCCAGACGTCCCTTCCAAGAAGCGGCATCCACAAAGCTGACCTGTCGCTGATCACTGTGTATTTGCCTAAGGAGGTTGGCCTCCCTTGCCCCCCCTTCTACCGCGATTATGATCAGGGTGCATGTTCCTAAGGTATTGGTGCGACCGTAATGTTCTCACAAATCGACGGAGGAATGTCAGAGAACTCCTCCGCTACTCTATCGGGGTGATATCCGAGTTCTTGCAAGGTGGATCTCCCTGCCTTCGTTGTTGTGAGGCGAGTTAGCTGTGCGCGCTCCTGGGCCTCTGCAATCTCTTCAAGAGTGTTATGAATGCCAAGCTGCATTAAGCGCTCTGTACAAGTGTATACGGGTAACCCGAGAACCCGCTTGGTAATCTTCCTAAGCTGTGCGTTCAATTTATCCCGCTTTGTCCGTTTCCATCGATGCATGGCTGCCAAGTATCTAAAGTGGCACAGAACGAAGGCATGCATTAGTCGAATGAGGTTATCCTCCTTGAGTCCATGATGCCGATTTGATACCCTCCGAACTAAACGAACAGCACTTTCAGTTTTAGCAATTAGCTTGCGTATAGTCTTGCCATTTGCACCCCCTGACTCAACGATCATGCCCAAGACCTTGATTGAATCGACTCTGGGTATACGGCAAGCGTTTCCTGCATATAGGTTAATGTCTCTGTCTTCTAACGATGTGCATCCCTTGGGCCTTGGAACGCGTTTCTTGGGACTATACAGCAAAAGTTTCGACTTCAAGGGGGAGCATCTGAGACCGGTGGGTTCGAGGTAGGTTTCGATAGTGTCTATTTCGATAGTTTAAGGCTCCCTGAACCTGACCGCCATTGCCTCCTGTGCACCATATAGTTATATCGTCAGCATACATAGTGTGTTTGATGCCTTCAATCTCGAGAAGCTTTCTGCTTAGGTCGACCATGGCTATACTGAATAAACAGGGGGAAATGACTGACCCCTGTGGGGTGCCCCTCTCGCCAAGTTCCAGCAGTTGTGATTCTAGATCGGCCACCCGGAGGGTAGCCTTCCTGTCCGAGAGGAACGATCTAACATAGTTATAAAATCTCTCACCCAGATTGAGCCGAGATATCGAGGCTAGGATATGCGAATGTAGAACGCTGTCGAAGGCCTTCTCAAGATCAAGTCCCAAAACGGCTCGAGTGTCGCTAGAGTCGTTGTCTATGATTTGAGGCTTAATCAGTTTCATGGTATGTTGTGTGGATAGGCCTGGTCTGAATCATATCTGAATCCTATCAAGAAAGGATGGCGCAAAAGAATATGGATGAGATAGAAAACACTAACTAGCGCTGTTCATGTTTTCTATCTCAGTTTGTGTTCTATATGGTCCCTGTTTTTTTTTGCCTTATCCTTTCTTGAGTATGGAATACCAACACGCCCAACATTCAGTATTTCTAAATATCTGGGGTGTTATACGTCCCAACTCCCATCGCTACAGATGAGTTACGAGGTACGAGGAACGCCGTAGAGGAGCACTCCGCTATAATTTTGACCATGTGGTTCTTTAACGTGCGCTGAAATCTCTGTACGTTTATTTTATTGCAATTCTGCTGTCGCCATGGCTGGAGAACGAAGCCAGAACAACGCCTCAGCTGTTGAGCAATGGCGCGGCGGTTGCGCTCGTAAAGTTTTTTTTTTTTTTACTTTTTAAAGAAGAAACAAAAGCACAGCACTGCTTAATTTTACAGTGCTCATGAGACATGGACCATTTTGGCTTCTTAGGAACAACGATTGTTGAAAGCGAGCGATCGTGGTGGCCCGTTTCTTACACGCCCGTCACGTGTGCGCTGTGAAAATATGGGCATTCGAAATCAATTACCGAAAAGTCGGTGTAGACGTGTAAGGACTGAAATTAACTGGCCTCTCCGGACCACAAAAGGGTAGCCAATTCTTTTTCTTGCCTTTTTCTCCACAGTGCAGGGGAAATGGAGGCCCCACAGTTAATGCAGTTTTGTTCTGCTGCTGGTCATGAATTCGCGGGTTGGATTCACTGCCACAGTGGCCACATCACTACCGTATCAGAGCCCAAGCATCCATGTACAGTGATTTTGATGCACTCCAAGAAATAAAACGGGGTCAAAATTAACCCGGATGCCATGCAATGGGGTGTCCCTGATAGCCCGTAAAGCTTTGGGACGTTAAAACCAAGCAGGGATTACTTTCAAGCTCTAGATATGCCCCTGTGTCACATGATTCCCGTGAAGAACTTGTCTATTAAACTTGAAGCTGTTCTAGCTGTGTGCCCTCACTCAGCATAATCCTTCAGCACTTCCTCTTTCTCCCTTTGCGTTTCTCCACTGCATAGCTGCAGGCTAGAGCGCACCTAGTTGAATTTGCCTTGTGGATGAGAACTTGGGCTGCCTAGGAAGGTGAGTGAGAATGGGAGGAAGGACGCTAGGAATAGTCTCCGCTCGTGCCAAGTCGGGCAGTCTGGTGATCTGGCACAGCGACGGATGACGGGATGGCGGTCCAGCAATGGCGGTGGTTGACCTTGCAGCCTTTACTGTCAGTAAACTTTCTCTCTCACTACAATAAAACGGTTAATATTTTCCTCAGCCTCTAAAACCTACTATAGAGCGGTTGACCCATCTAAAGTACTTACGGCCGTTAAGTGATCACGAGACAGTGCTTCCAACAAACCCATTCTATGTGCACAGCAAGGTGTAAAAATCGGTGATTACTCTATTCTGACTGAAGGCTGTTACACCGGTCAGACTTGTGCTGTACGCCAAAAGAGACCCTTTTTTTTTTCAGCATAAAATGCGCGTTTCCCACGAGTTATCTGATTCCTGTCTTCATTGTCTGTTAAACACTCGCCAAGTGCGAAGTCTCCTAACTTTGAACTTTTCGTTATACTTGCGTAAATCCTGCAACTTCGATATGCACACCGCGCTACCAAACTTAGGCGGCTCGCACAATTACTTCTCGTCCCAACACGCTAATGGCCAGCAAACTTTTTTTTTCGTCCCAAAGAACAAGAAAGATGACAGGAGAGGCCGCCCACCGGAGCTGCCTGTGAGCCCACTCGTCGTTGGGTGCGCGGCAGGCGTGCCTAGTGGCTTTCCGCGTCAAGGCAGCAACGAGTCGCCAAAGTGGCCGCTTGTCTCCCTCCCAACTGTCAACGTTCCTGCGCGATGAAAGTACTGCAGGAAGGATTACGCGCGTCTATCGTCATGAACGGCTCTCAGACTGCGCTGACGCCGGCGTAGTCCCACATAAATGCTTATAAGGAACCGGCTAAGGGCCAGAAAACGTCGGAGACGCGAAAGACCGGGGAAAGGGAGCGAGCCGAGGAGACGGGGATTACGGCACCGGTCGGCCATACGTGCTGCCGTACGGCTTCCCGTGCAGTCGTGGCTCAATTCAAGGCGCCGAGGCTCTGTGATGCCGACATTCGATTATGATTTGGCGTGTGCGGCTGCCGTTGTTCCGCCACGCAACTCTGCAGCTGGCATTTGCGTAAACACTGTGGCCTGCGATGCCTCCCATTTCGTGGCAACCACTGAAGACCTTTGGGCTAAAGTGTTTCTGTTGCTTACCAAAGGTCTACCTGCTGAACGTCGTATTTCTAGCCGAAAGCAACCATATCCTCGTAAAGTAAGATTCCAACACTTCGCCGACAACGGAAGTACTGTTACTTGGTAGTGCAGCAGAGTTTACCTCTCCACTAAAGGGGCAAAAAAAGTGTGCATTGCGGAAAGAAAGAAAATTCCTAAGAGCCAATCATGGACCGAAAGCGTCAGGTAAAGCTGCTGCGAAACCGGTCCCCAACTTTGTTTACAAGCTCCGAACAGCATCAGCTACTCAGACCTTTCAGTTGAGGATGACTGCTGCGGTGAGTGGCGTTCAGAAGAGTTTCTTACTTATTTTGGTGTTTTTGTGTCGATAGGGGAGCACTACAAGCTGAAGTGCTTGCACACCTGTCGCGTGTGGCTCGATAGCTTTAATGGACAGGAGTTCGCTGCGAGATGTATCCGGCAGTGCTCTCACTCTACAAGAAAGTACGGACCCCCCCCCCCCCCCTTCACGGAAGGCATTAAATAAAATTGAAGTTTGATGTGCGAACCTTTCTGTGTTCATGTTTTTAACACGAGGTTCTAAAGCTGTTCGCGTTCAGTGCAAATAAGGTCTCTTAGGACAAGAGCAACCGATGGCACGTGAGCGGATCGTGGCTAATCCTAAAACGACTCGTCCTACTTATATCGAAGCACTACGGATACTAAGGAGAACTATATCTCGTGAAAAACCTGCTGCCATTTCGCAACCACCGTGAGCGATTCTTCCATATTCAGTACGAGTCGGGTAAGACGTGTCAATGTACGTTCAGAGCAGCATGTACGATGTGTCAATCTGTGACAACTATGCGTATCGCCCTCTGATTTGTGAGCGCCCGACTTACGTTCATCTGTATGCCTCTTCCATTCTATTTCTCTTTATATCCCAATTTCCCTTTCTTTTCATGCAGGGTATCAAACCGAACTCCCCTCTGGCTAACCTTCCTGCCTCTTCTATTTCGTATTCTGTCTTTCTTTGTTGGTAAGCAGTGTACCTGCACGTACAAGTTACCTGAGTTAATCGTCCCAGTGTCTTTTGACTGTGTGGTTAAGGCTTTTGTGCTATGTGAGCGCTTTAGTTAGTGCACGTGATTCAGAACGCATTCACAGAATAACCACTGAGCGTTGATAGGCAGGGGGCCGGCAAGTGTAAGCTATTAAACCTGTGCCGCACGACGCATTTGCTGCACGCGTCCCTGGAGTGCACTGCAATTCTGCACAACGCAGTTGTTCGTATTATGGAAGGTGCTCGACGGTAACGGATAAGGGTCTCTCAGCTGTCGCTGTCAATGTTATGAGAGGCACCCGTGTTCTCTTTATTTTTATTTTTTCTTACTCTAAAGTTTGAGCCTACTTGTCAATATTGACAGAATTGCCAGTAGCTCGGTCCCTGACCCCAACCAGGCGTTCCCTTGGGATAATCTTCTCAGTTGCAAAACTACTACGCGTCAAACAAGTTCTTAAACGTACAAGCTTTCTTGTTGTCACTAGATCACTTATCGACACGACGAGCGACACACGGCACAATAACGAAACGCGCTAACAACCGTCCTGCGCGGTGTTGGGAATGAAAGCGGTGCCCTCAATGCGCCGCGATTGCCCGACGTGTTCTCAGCCTCCTGTGCTCTCACCGACAGCCAGGAGCGCTCGCTTAATTGAAAGCGATGGCAGCCGCCAGTCAGATCAGCGCCATTGCCATCGGTTTTCGGGGCCGCTTATTTCTCCCGCTCTATCCCTAAAACCAGTAGGTTAGTTTGGTTTGTTTCTTCGGAACTTTTTCTATGTCTATTGTCACGTCTGGCTGTTAGCAGGCTGTGTGGCACGTACAACTTCGTTTTATTCAACAGCTCTATTGTGAACTCTTGTACTTTTTTCTGTTACAGTGTTTGTTTTAAAATGAGAAAATACGTTCTTAGGACTGCATTGTTTAGGCCCCTTTGTACAATTTATACTCAAAATGGTAATCATACAAAATTGACTTTTATTACGCTCAGTGTATAACAGTGAGCGTCTACTACATCAGAACTACCGGCGCTCCCAGAGGTTCTTAACCGGCATGCCATCCAGTCTACCTCGTACCAGAGCAACTTTACCCTGTTCCCTCCAGTTGGGCGTCGCGTTCCAAAACACTATTTTCTTTCGGCGCCTCGGACAGTGCCTCTTGTACCAGTGGGGGTTGCGGCGGTGAGACTCAAACATATTCTCCGCCACTGTGCGCCATTTGATAACGGAAGACATTCTCCGCATGCTAGCCTAAGTCAATCCGATTTTAGAAAAAAAAGGAGTGGGACCATGGCTTCAAGCGTCGCCTATACAGACAGCTACCAGAGTCCCCAGCTCCAGCTCCTTAAATCTGCCAGGCTGCGCGAAAGCCTTTGAATTGGCAGAAGCACTGTCATCTGTGCGTGCGCAAAACTTTCAGACACCCTCCTTTCTCATTTCCTCGGAGTGCCCTTCCCTTTACATCAGTCTAGGGAAGCTATTCAAGAGTAACCTAACAGAATCTCTTTGCCTCCTCCTCTTCCTCCGATTCGTCGTCATCGTCTCTTCCATATTATTGTTCTGAGAGCGTCGCGAAACAAAATTGGACGAAAGAGCCAAATAAAGCAATTCGCTTAAAGAAAAATCTCAAGGTGTGCTCAACATGTGGATCCGGGCTGACACTCGCCGCAATCGCATCGCCAGCAATCGTCAAATCAGCCCTTACAATGAGCATCGCAAACACTCCGTCAAATCCCACTTCACCGTAAATAGATGAGTTGTGTGGTGGAGCGCAACGTCTCGCGTGCATGGGCGAAAAGAGACGGCGTCAGGATGGTGGTGTCAAGGTTGCTGTTTTCTTATTTTGATTCGTAAGGCGAGTATGAGAGCAGCATTTACAAAAATTACGTTACCATATGAAGTGCTGATGTATGGCAATCTTGGAAGTATCAAAAGACAACATGATAACCACAGCTTGCACAAGTGGTGATAAATTGCAATTTGCCGCCTGTAACGGCTTGAAATACCGAGCGATCGAAGCCATTTAAATTTACTGGCACTTTATTCAGTGTTTGAAAGGGCATATTAAGCACTCTTGATGTCCGGAGGAAAAAGTGGGCATTAAGAGCGCTGAATTGAAGTTCTTCCTTCAAGAGCTCTTTGCATAAAAGTTTTACGTCTTTTAAAGTAAACTAGGACCTGTCATTCAGCTTAATTGCGCGTGTTTTCAACACGAATGTGTAATATACCTGGCTCAGGCAAAAATTTTGGCTCTTTATTTATGTACGTCATAAAAAATATATCAAATACATGCATGCATGTGATTTAAGAAGAAGAATCGAGAGGTTCAATATTTAGAAAAAAATCTCCAAGAAGCTAACAGGCAATAAAGCCACATAAAGCTTACAAAAATTTTTTTTTTCGTTGGAATGTATAATTAACTACAGATTACGCTTAAATTTACGATAACTGCACATTTTTAATAAAGAAAAAGTTAAATGAAAGTAGAAGAAAAAAGAACTTTGCCGCACGTGGGAGCAGAACAGACAACCTACACATGGACTCTTCTTATCTCTTATTGCATAGCATGAGTCCTGACTCTGGCGGTCTTGATGTCTTAGGTAGCATACACGTAGCATAGATGTACATGACGAACAAAACGAACTAAGTTCTCGGAATAACCTGAACATCTTACAAGTTTGTGGTTCTCAATTCACCATTCCTAATGTACAAGTAATTTTTCACATTCATTAGAAGCAGAAAATCTGGGGCCGAATTCACACATATTGTCTTTGTAAGCCCTCTTCGCCATTAGCCGGTCGCTTTTGCTAATAAGTTCAGCTTTAGGATTGGCTGGACATTTGTCTTGCGAACAATTCTATTGCGTATCAGGGGCCGAATTCACTACAATTTTCGTTAGTATGTGCTCTTTGCCATTGGTCAGCTGGCTTCGCTAATGACAGGTCCAGCATCAGGTTAGGCTGAAATTTCTCCCTAAGAACAATTCTAGCGTAAGACGTTTGTGCGATTAAGACTCCAGTTTTTCGCGAATACGGACCCCGGCCCGTGTTCACAAAACAGTTCGTAAGCTAGAGAGGTTCGCAAGAACAAGTCCCAGACAATCGTGATAGCGAACATAACGTGAATGGCCAATGACAGATAACTCATGCAAACGAAAAGGTTTGTCTGAATTCGGCCACTGGGTCCGCATTCACAAAGCGGTTGATACGCTGCAGCAGTTAGCACGAACAAAGGCCAGCCAAGCGTGATTGCGGAGACACTGTTTGCGAAGGTGGCCGGCTAACGAGAAACAAGCGTTACGGATGAAAAGCTTCTTGAATTCGACCTCCGAATAGATGGAACGAGCGCTCCGTTTTCTTGTAATGCACTTGTATCTACTGATGCCACAAAAAAAGAGCCTACGTCATCGCTGACCTTTTAACCTGGAGATATACCTATAGTGGACTTCTTTCCTTGGGAACCGATCATCCTGCTTTTCTTGTGACACTCTGATGGTCCTTCTGCATGTCTCGGAAATTCTCTCGACCAACAAGGAGCTTCTGAGATGGTGGACACGCAACTGGCGTTGTCACGAAAGAGCTTTCGCCGAAAAGATAGAGAAGGAATTGGTCTTGCAGAAAGGGTGACTCCGAATAGGCCCAACTTTGCGAAACCACAGTGCTAAGTTGGGACACCACCTTATGTCATCTTTCTGATTCCCGTACGATCCTTGTGACAGTTATCAAAGCAGCTAGTTACAGGGAAGGCACGTCGCGAGGTGCCAGTAACATCTTGAGCAGGTGCGGCAGCTATACGCCACGATTATTAGAGTGCTGTAAAAAAAAGGGGGGGTGGGGAGGTGGAGTAGCGAGGCTTATATCGGCTCAGTTCAATTCACTTCAGTTTTATTCCTTAAAGGCCCCTTAATGGAGGGGGAGGGGGGGGCATTACATGAAGGATAGGATTTCATTTAGATTAACAACAAGCACTGAAAATTGTTTCAGTATTGAAGGTGATCACTAATACGGTCTTGAAAAGCAGATAATGAAGCGATGATCACGGTGTCTCGGGGCAGGCCGTTCCAATCTGTAGCTGCTCGAAAAAAGAATGAGGCAGTAAAAGTGGTAGCGCGCTATGATGGGAGAGTAACCTGAAGTGGATGACTGGTGCGCTGAGATATGCGTGCTGTGGCATTTATATAAGGTGGCTGTTTAAGAGGAGAATGAGAGAATTAATGATAAAGGACGAGACTTGCAATGCATAATTGCGCGCGGGGGGGGGGGCAAGATAGAGATGGCACTTGAAAAAACTGAGTGTTTTATTCGATGCTGAAATGATGTTACCAATATGGGTACGCCATGATCAAATTTAAGACAAGGTTTATTCCTGGATATTCATAAGAAAGCACTAATTCGATTGGGGTCTCAAAGATAGAATGTTGGAAACGTTGTGGACTGTGGCGACGACAGAAGGACACGAGTTGGCATTTAGTAGGATTGAACGACATTAGCCAGTTGTTACACCAATTCTGCACGTTATTAAGATTTGTCTGGAGATTAAGTTGATCATGAAAGTTACTGATGGTGTGGTAAATGACGCAGCCGTGGGCGAACATTCGAATACTGCAGGAAGCATGCTTGGGTAAATCGTTAATATATGTTAGGAATAGAAAAGGATCGAGTACAGATCCATGCGGAACGCCTGATATGACTGGGAGAGTGCTAGATAGGTGACCATTAACAAAGACTGACTGACAACGATTAGTTAGAAGCGGTTCAGTCCATTCAAGAATGTTAGGATGTAGGTTCAGTTGTGAAAGCTTTCGCAAAAAATGGCAGCGAGGAACTTTATCAAAAGCTTTCGCGAAGACTAGAAAGATGACATCAGTCTGCATGTTACGGTCGTGAAGGAAGAGCGCTAATTGAGTTTCGCAGGAGAAGGCCTTACAAAACCCGTGTTGTGAAGGATGGAAGGATTGACAGGAGTCCAAGAAACTTATAATGTAAGTGTAGATGACGTGTTCCATGATTTTGCAGGGCACACTAGTTAATGAAATGGGGCGGTAATTCAGGGGTGAGTCTGTGTTACCTGATTTAAAGATTGGAACGACCTTCCCCATTTTCCAGTCATCTGGAACGATTCCTGAAGAAAGTGACTGCGAAAAGATCAAAGATAAATATGCAGCACAAGATGATGTAACATTTTTCAGAAGTTTTGAATTAACCGAGTTCATACCGGCTGATGAAGAAAGTTCCATGTTACCAATTACAGATGCAATGCCTTCCTTGAAAAAGGTGATAGCTGGCATAAATGCTTCTATGGTAACTGACGGTAACTGTGAAGGTTCAAGTTCTTTAGTAAAGATAGACACGAATGCGTTGTAAAATATTTCCACGCACTCATGGTCAGTGACTGGTTCCTGGGAGTCATTAGGAAGTGTATATCATGAGTGAATCTGGGGTTTAACACTTGCCAAAATTGGCTGGGATTGTTGATTACCCGTTTCTTATCCTGTTTATACTGCGATCATTTTCCAGAATTTTCGTTCGTAAGAACTAGTTTGTCATTGGCCAACCGCCATCCGCAACGGTTGGCCGCCGTCTGTTTTTACGTACTGCTTTAGCGTACGAAACCCAAACAAAATAAACGTGCCTCATTATTACGGGCCCTAAAGTCGCTAAGCTAGAGTATTAAGTTGAACAGATGAATACATGAATGTGATGAAGCTCGTTCCTCCTTCGATATTACTCAGTTTGGATAACATGGATATAATATATATTCTTAATATATTCAAGCTTTCACTCACGTGGAAATAAGGGATCTGTTGTTATTTACTTTACCAACAAGAAGATACTATATCAATTCTCTCTTAATCATTGCGTGGTTTCCATTGCGTCTTTGCTTCATGTAAAAGTTTGCTTTGTGGCTCTTGACATATGGTGGTAGCGCCGGTACGTCGGCGTGACGTCAGGGATTCCAAAGTATGTTTTCGCATTTGGGCCGCGTTGGCCGAATAATGGTTCCCGAAACTTGCCATGTTTAATATATGGTTCCTTTAGAACACAATGTCAATCTGTACCGCTATATATAATTAGTAGGCCCTAGAAGATGCCATTAAAATCCAAGACGTTACAGCCCCCAGGTGCGGGAACTTAAGCAGGCGTCGCCACCCGTATTTCGTTCTTGCGCTTTTTCTCGCTTACCAAACATCTTATCGTTGTAAGAGTGGTGTTTTTGGTGTTGTAGAACGGTAATTTACTGATGCAGAAGAAATCATTTTTCACTTTAGTGTCCCTTTAAGGGACTGAATTACCTAAACATGAACTTGACAGAACCGTCTTGCGGTTTGAAATCCTATCGGTTCAACATGCTGCTGGAAGTTTTTCCCATTCTGGACTAGATATACACGCGTTTAGCCATGCCATCACATGCACTTGGTGGTCACACACATTTGGAGGACCTTGCGCTTCATGAAAAATACAAGACGAACGCAAAGTCGGGATACAAATGCCGCAATTTCCCGTTCGCTAAACTGGCTTGGTCTGTATACGGGAATAAAGAAAGAAGTGCATCCTTTGACGCAATCATACTTGGTCCATGCGAACGAGTCGGGCATTGCACTCCTCTAACGAGCACCCATTTATTTACTCTCGACGTCGAGCTGTGAAGATGTGTTGTAGAGGTGGCGCTTAAGTAGCACCCAAGAGAGGTGTACACGAGACGCTGAGGAAAGGGTTGGCTCCTTGTGCCAGCCCAAAAAGATCAGATGACCGTTCCACGGCCCTTGCGATCTATCTGATAGAAAGAGATAATAGAGGCGAGAAAACTGGGCATGGATGAGAAGTGCTGTTCATCGGAAAACACTGCACTCGCCACCAAAGCTAATTATTGTCGCCGGGGTAGGAGATCTCCGAGCAAATAGCCGCGTCCCCTTCCCGCGTCGTCTGGCGGTTTCTTCGCGATCCGGGTCTCAGCGTCTCGCGATCCGCACACCGCGCGTCGTCGTCTCCGGTGCCGCTCTTCTCCCCACTGCACAGCGTGCTCGTAAAAGGGTCCCGCGCGAGAATTCTTCGCCGGCGGCCAGCTGGAGGCGCCAGTGGTGGTTTGGGTTGCGAGACGCGCCGCATCATCTCACGCGACATCGGGACGCGCCTGCCTCGGGTCGATGCGACGCTCGCGCCTCGTCACGTGGATGCCCAGTTCGGACGCTCGCGACGTGCCCGGAGAAAACATACGTTTAAGCTTTCTTTGATTTTTTTGTTTCGTTTGTCTTCTCCGAGGAGGGGCGGGCGACACGAAAATGTGGCCCAGCGGCATATATATCGCTTGTGCGTGCCGGCTGCAGGCAGCGATGGCACGCAGCGGGAATGTGCAGCGTGCATTGCGTGCCGCGATGATGCATGCCAGACAGGGGGCGTCGCCAAGCTTCACAAGTTTGGACTCGGTTGCCCGTTTCGGGGCGTCCGCTTCCTCAATTTTACACCTGTGCCGTGTATATGTTGCACTGGCAATGCGAAACGCGAGCGCAGACTTTTCTATAGTTTATTTCAGTTTAACTTTGTCGTCTACTTCCCTTTGTCTCCTTTGGAGTTGGTGAGCTTGAATTCTCATGTGTTTTGAATTTTAAATCTTAGTGTCACAGAAGTATGTGGTCAAAAAAAGCACAACACTTTTCGGAAAATCCGCTTTTGGCGGACTACCTTTTCCGATATCGTGAAGTTCTTAAATATTCCTGAATACTGTGAGATTATAATACACGGCGACCAAGTAAACAGTAATCAACAGCAAAAATGTGCTGTTCTTCGACTCAAGTTGTGCCGCTAACTTGAAGTGTACATTTGATACGCTTATGGTATCTTTGCTTGTTTCAGAGCGCTCCGACAATGGTACCAATTCTTATAAGGCTGTATCCGGGCTGTGTTTCAAACATAAGTGGGTTGTAACATTGATAATCGTTAAGTAATGCGCATTGGAATAGGCATAGTGTTAGAATAAGCTTAGCTGCTTCACCATAAGACCTTGGTAGCGCTGCTTAAACGCTTTGAAACAACCAATTGAATATGCTATTAGAATATTGGAGTTTTTGCAATAGTAAAGAATTGTAATATTTGAGAAAGTAACACGAGCGTTTAACCTAAGCCTGGGAGACACGTTGTTCTGAATAAGCACATTATAATTGTTCTCGTTGACCTAGTGAGAGCTCTTCTGTAAGAAATTATATTTTAAGCAAGCTTTTAGAATAAACACAAGAACGCCGACAGGCGAGAAATAATAGTCGCTCTGAAATAACTACTTTTGCATCATTTCGTGAGACGTATGGTACTTGCGCTACTGAACACATATTTACGCTACAATGCCGAAGTGACTGTATTGCTCAAAAACGATTATTTATCGAGTAATTAATACTGTTGCGCAAAGCGACGAGGAGACAGGACTTTAGCGAGAAAAACAACACATGACGTCCTGTGTTGTTTTTCTCCTGTCTCCTCGTCGCTTTGCGCAACAGTGCGAATTATGTCGAACTAACTAGCCCATAGCAGAATTTTCCTTATTTGGAAAGTACTTTAGGCAAAACCTCGCCCGATGTTATCGCGCAATTTTTTTTTTAATTTGCCTCCTCTTTAAACGACCGGCTACTCCATACACCACAATAAGCTAGCAAAAAATCTAACACAGTAACAAGAGTTTCAAAATTTGGTACATGCTTGAAGATACAAAAATCTGTAGCTATACTTTACATGTATTCCCGTTTCCTTCTAAGCAAGCATACATATGAGCGAGCATACATACACAATTTGTAGTGTGTAAGAGACTTCGTCGAGACGCTATACAAATCATCGACGATTCCTCGAAATGTAGCTGTTTTTGTTAATGCCCTTGAGAACGAAATCCCGTATAGTCATGGACATCGCATATGCCGCCGCAGTTGCTTTTAGTGGCTGCAGCGGCTTGTGACGTGTGACCAGCTTTCAATCAGCGCAGACACACACGCACGTACACACACGCACGCAAAAAAAAGAAGAGTGGCGACAAAGGGACAACGCTCCGCGCTCCTCCTTCCCTTAACCATATATATTTCACCGTTGCCCTGCTTCTGCGCTACATTCGGGAGTCGACGCTTATGATTACGAACGCTTGAACGCCCCGTGCTTTCAAACTGACATTTTATCTTCAGTCTCCATCAGATACCAGACGGTGGCGCAGTTGGAATTTTTACAATTGCGGGAAGGATGATTTCTATCAAATATGCATTACTTGTTGCGTGTCATCATTACACTGATTGGCGTAAGCATCATTACATTCTGTTCGACTGAGGGGTCTCTGGGGCTGTTGATAACCGTCTGACCAGTTATTATTCCGGGAACATGGCACCATTCACGTCTCATCAGGACGCTGTTCAAACACAGAACAAGTGCCTACGCGGAACAAGCAGTTTATATGTTGTTCAACGCCATATTCGCAAGAACTACACAGTTCTAAGTAACTTAACTGGTCGCATAAGTGTCGGTGTTATTGAATACTTAACATTCACAAATTTTGCTTCTCCTCCTAAATGGGGTTTGCGTGCGTGTCTTTTTTTTTTTTTACTTCGAGCACATATTTTAAGCCTACAAATTTTTTTATTGATTGATTGATTGATTGATTGATTGATTGATTGATTGATTGATTGATTGATTGATTGATTGATTGATTGATTGATTGATTGATTGATTGATTGATTGAAAACTTTATTATTCCACCGAGTTGGGGTGCCCGCCTTTTAAACTACACGCAGGTAGGGGGGAGGACGCGCGTTGAGGACGCTGAGTCTTCACGGCCTCAACGGCCAGGCAGATTGCTCGACGCTGGTCGTCTTCAGCCTCACTCTGGAGCAAGGCCTCCCAGGCTTCTCTACTGTCAATGTTTTCCTTGGCCCCTGGGGAGCCAGCACACTCCCATATTATATGGTCTAGCTTACCGTTTTGCTTACAAATATTGCAGAGGGCGTCGTTAAAGTCCCTCGTCTGTGTTAAGTAGATCCAATGGGGTGATGTATAATTGTTTCCCTGGAGGCGACGCCAAATGCGAGCGTCCTCCAGAGAGAGAGACCGATGCGGGGGCGGAAAGATTCTTCTTTCGGCTTCAATTTCCCTGTACGTGATGATGCTATCTTTGATCCCTGGAACTGGCTGCTCTAGAGTTGCCCGGTGGTAGAGTGCTCGGGCGAGCTCGTGAGCGGCTTCGTTGCCTGGGACTCCTTCATGGGCTGGAACCCAAATAAAGTTTATGCCCTCCTAGGAGGGTTCTTGAGTAGAACTTGGAGGGCCTCTTCCGAGATTCTCCCTTTGTTGAAATTTCGGATAGCTAATTTGTTATCGCATAATATTACTCCCGCTTTTCTACCCGCACAAGGGAGCGCTACTGCAACCTCCTCGGCTGTACAGGCGTCCCTCGTGCACCTGGAGCACGCTATCTTAACGCACCTGTCGCCATCGACCACCGTCGATACCGCAGCCCCGTCTCTGCCGCAAGCGGCGTCCACCTGGGGAAAAAAGCCTACAAAATGTACTCTGCTTACGTCACTGCGGATGAAATACCTGACCAGGTGCACACCATTAAAAAAAAAGAATTCGAAAGCAAATAATTCACTTATTTAAATACTTGCAACAATTAACTTAATCATAAACTTTATGGCACATGTCATTACTGGAAAGTTGAAGGGAGTCGAATTGAAATCTTGCGTTTTTACATGCCGAAACCACGATGTGATTATTAGGCACGCCGTAGGGATGGACTCCAGATGAATTTTGACCACCAGGGGATCTTTTAACGTGCCCCCAATGCACGGGACACGGGCCTCTTTGCATTTCAGCCCCGGGATTTGATACCGCGACCTCGTGCTTAGCAGTGCCACACCATAGCCGCTAAGCCACCGCGGCAGGTGTTAAAGGGAGTCTAGTTCCATGTTTTCATGTTTCAATCTAGCCATGTAGATCCAAATACCTGCCGTCAAATGACTCGCTCAATTCCCCTCACTGCGCACACAGGACCGTGAAGCCGATTCCCTTCGACGTTCCAATAAAGACATGTGCTGTAACGTTTGCGATTAAGTTTAATAGTTATAATGGTTTGATAGGTCAATTAATTGCTTTCGCTTTCTTCTAGATTATGTACGCCTGGGAAGGTAATTCATTTGTAGTGCCGTAATTAGAGTGTATTCTGTAGGGTCTTCTTTACGTTTCCGAATTAAAAAAGAACAAAAAGAGACACAAGCACCCACTGTATATCCAGTTTGTGTTTCATGAGCTACACTTGGCAGAAAGCTCTTGCCTACCCTCCAACGTTATGCATGGGTTTCGCTTTGAGGAAACCTTGCTGTTACATAGCATCAGTACTGATGATAACCACTATACCCAAACTTGGTATAGCAACGCTCTCGTCAGTGCTCGAGATGTCTCTGCCGGCGCACGTCGTCGCCGGCAGATGTTCATTGTGAGTGCACCCACTCAAGAGCACCAGAAGATGAACCTAGCCCTTTCTCATCTTCCTTGTGCGACGAAACTGAAAGTGTAGAACACGGTTGATTTGGTTGTGCCCCTGCTATATAGGGTTAAGAAATGCCTACTCGGGAGCTTGGAGAAAAAAAAGCTCGCGCGCCACACATTGTGCTTCCGGGAGAACCAAGCGCAGCTCGGTAGAAAGTGTGGCGCCTACTGCTCGCTTTCTCGCGTTATGCCAGTCTTTTTGCAGGATTTATAGCTTACACTCATAGCCGTGAAAGAGCCGACCAGGCCGGGCTACTGTGGAAAGAAACCCGCCTGCAGTTATACACAGCCATCGCCACGTGAACCCACGTTGTCGTGACTCCGAGCTCGAACACAGGATGCCAGTCGAAGTCAGTGTGTCCGCGTTTACTTGAACACGTTGAGCAAAAGCGGGCACGTGCATTTGAGATCATCTGCGGCAGCCAAAACAAGTCCGGTTTCCTCCACACTCACAATTCGCGTGAGTTTAAGTGGGGCGTCAGGGTCATATTTACCAGAGTTATTTAACACCAAATGATACAGGTACTTGCGTATTGCGTTTACAGTGAGCCTTACGCCGCTTATCACGAGTAGAGCATTCCTTGACGATAGCCATATTGAACGTTAAGTATTTAAGATACTGAAGAAACTATACGAAGAATCTTTCATGCGAGTCTCCTTCCGTGGATGAAGAAGTAGTTGCTCTTGTTACTGCCAGAGGACGTTTAGACAAAAAAAAAATGTCAAATTTGGCTTACTCGCCTTGATTTTAACCGAAATTTCTTCTGCATTTAGGTTTTGTTTCTGCAATTTTATTTTTTCTGTGTATTTCTGTGCGAAGGTCCAATAGAGCCGCTGACTACGGTGCATATTACTGTGCATTTTATATTCTAAATCTATATCATTCTGAATGAACAAAACTTGACTTGAAAAGGCAAGGTCTTGGGACCACGGCCTCGTGCGTCAGAAGACTTATGCTCCATTTCCTGGAACAAGTGATCTACCGTGATCTACGTGCACTAACTGTGCATGCATGTGTCATTTACCTCTGTTCTCCCAATCTTTCTCAGATCCTTTGCCGTTGCTTCTATAGTGTAAGGACACAACCGGACTCAGTCTCGGGGGTTAGCCGCCCCGCGTTTCGCTTGGTCTCCCTCTGAGACCATGACTACGCATAACTCGATTGGGTTAAAAGGTGACAATTAAGGTAATTCTATTAAATTAGAGGCCAGGACCTGACAGCAATGAGACGCCGGGTTGTCATCACTGCCGTGATTGGAGTATGACAGCCCTGCTGCCTCAGCTGCATACAACAAAACTTGACATTTCAAGTGCTCAGCACTCTAGAAAACATTAACGCGGTGAGTGCAGAAATGCATGCAAGAAAAATATACACAAAGAATATAGAAGCCGCAGTGATATTAGCGTATAGTGCGCGCTTGAATGCTGTTATTTATTTTTAACAAATGACTTCAGTATAGGAATGAATAAAGAACGAACAAAAGTAATTCAATCTACCAAAAGCTGAGAATGTGAAAGAACTGGGTATTACTACTCATTCGTTGCATTTGCGCCTTATTTTAGGACTCTTTCCGACCGGTTCAATGCGCACTGAAACTCGCTCAACTGTAGAAGTAGCGTGAAATGTTTCTTACGGGCCTAATTCACAGTGATTCCGCAACTACTACGTTCTGCGCCTACGTTTAGAATTCCTTTGGCAAGTGAACTTCAAATGACAAACTCCCGAAAATAGAGCTCGGTATGTTGTCCCAATCAAACTTGAGAGAGCGAATAGCCTCTAGCTCTTCAGGGACTTACACTCTGGACAAAGCTAACAATGCCTGCAGGATAGGCCCGACGAATTTTCTTATGTCGGTGTTTAGATAGAATTTTTGAACAGCGGTCTCTTCAGTAGCAAAACTTCCCATACTGTAGCACTTAAAAAAACGGATTTATATATATGTGTAGCGAAGAGGAGTGGGCTGCGCGAGCATCATCACATAAAACGAAATAATCTTAAATATTGTAAGTAGTTTGGTTTATTTTCTGTTCTTCATTTTTCTTTCGTGCGGGGAACATGGTGGTGGCGAATTAATTGCGAGCAACATGCTAAAGAGAAAGGCTTCCACTTACTGGCGTTTTATCTGTGTTCGTAAACCTTAGAGGCTGGACCCTTTTCCCCAGAAAGCGTTACATAAAACGCCGAAAATCGGAGGGGGAAAAAGAGAGAGAGAACTCACCGCAGAAACGGCCAGCTTAAATTACTGCATAAAAAAGGTGAAAAAATTTTTTGGCTAAATTATAAGACCACAGTCGCGACTTCTTTTCAATTCTATGCGGAGAGGGAGTCGATCAGCAAATCTACAGTGTATTGCGCGTACTGGCTTAATTACTGCAAACGTTCTTTCGAATCTCGTAAACACTATGCTCCAGCCTCTACGCACTTTCTGACCAGCGACGCGAGTTGGCGTGTCGAGGCCAGGCGGTGGCTGAACAAACGTCATTCTCGCGGGCACAGGGATATCCAACTGGGATGGGATATTACGACATTGTTGCTAATCTTGGCACGTTTACATGTGTAAAACACGTACCGCGCACACTCGCTTCAAGCCATATCACTGGCTGTTGGCAATGCGAAGCCATTGGCGCTATAACCATGCAATACTGCTGAAAAATATTCACGGTACAAAGCTCCTCGCATGCCTTAGCGAAAA